>NW_003307685.1:53763-55533 GCF_000143455.1 Volvox carteri f. nagariensis | reverse complement strand
ATTTGGGATGCAGCCCACGCAGCCGTCGGACAATAGGCGCAGGATGCACGAGGTCCAGCTGCAGCTATGATGCAGCCAACGAATGACAAGTGAGTGGCATCATCAGCCATTGCACTTGTTCATTAGATGAGCGGTACATTTTAAACGTGCCCAGCAACGTTTGCAGTGCTGCTGGTGATAAGGCCACCAAAGCGTTTGAGGAATTCCTGGCCGTCAGTGGAATGGAATATGACGACTTTGCCGAGTTCTATGGCAACTTGGCAACAAAGGACTTCACCATCGCGACCACGCTCCTCATGCCATGGCTGCAAACCTGGGCAGCACCAAACCCAAGCAACAACCCAAAGTATGATGTTGTCTCATGAGAAGTAGTAAAATTGGGCTTGCATGCTAGACTTTGCAACTGTTTGCTTGCATGATCTGCAGGACTCAAATGAGGGGGTTGCAACCCCATATGGTAAACTTGCTTCAGCAGGCATGTGTACAGAAGCGAGAAACGGGAGCTGCAGACGGCATCATCCACCAAAGCTCTGCCTACGATGAAGAAAGGTGACATAAGCATGATGCCGCTCTGCCTGAGATATGGGTGCCGGTTTGGAAGCCATTGAGGATGGAGGCATATGTTGGCTACTGGCTCATATCACGGGGCATGACACGTGAATAGTGACCACTGGTGAGTTGTTCTCTGGGGGAAATCATGATGTAACAGGTTGATTAAGGCAACTACCGAGGTTTAAACAGGAAGAAGCCGTTGAGGAAGTATGTTGGTTACTAGCTGATACACGGAACTAAGACTTGGGAATGGTGAGATGTTCCCAGCTGTGGAAGTCATGATGGAATGGGTTGGTTTTAGGCAAGTATCCTAGTTCCGACCTGAGTTCGATTCCCGGGCATGCTTTTTCTGCTTGGGAGGTGATAGCTGTAGGGGTAATTGTCATTCATGTGCAAGCAAACAAGGGCAACTGCAGTTTTTGGATTTTGTGTCAAATTACCTCTTGCTGCATATATTCTGTATGGAGTCTCCTATACAGGGTTTGGAGTATTTAACTTCTGATGGGCATGTTTGTCTGTCTACAGGGCCTACCCAGCAACCTGCAGCTGCTGTGGACAACACCACATGCTTTCCCCACCACACATCAGCACGCAGAGTCAGTGGAGGGTTAAAGCAGTAGTAAGGTGTGTGGCATAAAACTGCATTCTAAGTTCCACATCACAGTCATTGCAGTTCTCACTATGACGACGGGTGATCGCGTTAAGTCCGCGTTAGCTCGCGTTAGTTCGCGTAACGGTGCGAATCTTAGCGTTAGGTGCGAAAGAGCATGCTTTTGTAACGCAAAGAGCTAACGCACAACGGCTATGGAAAAGCGGAAATCGGCCCTTCTGGCCAAGTTTTTTAAAAATTTATAATTTTCAGATTGTAAAGGTTTATTTGGAAATAAACTTGTGTCGTTTTGGTCGACTTGAACAATTTATCCGTGCGTATGTTGAAACGCGAAGCATACGCGCATGTGTAGCAAGGCGATACGCATGCGATTCCATATTGCGATTCGTGCGTGTGGGGAGACAATGCGTAAAGCAATTCGCGTCCACTCGCACATCAAACGCACACAGTCCGCAAGGCTATTTGCATGCGAATGCATGTTGCGTATCATGCGTATGAAGGCTGATTGCGTAAAGCTTAACGCGGCCTAACACTCACCTTACGCACACATTTCGCAACGCATTTCGCATGCTAATACATGCTGCGTTTCATGCGTATAAAGGCTCATT
>NW_003307685.1:51471-53713 GCF_000143455.1 Volvox carteri f. nagariensis | reverse complement strand
TTGAGAGATGGATGAGCTGCAGCTGGGTGCACTCAATATGAAACTGTTTGGAGCTGTTTCGAAGCTTCTGCTGCAGCAGCTGCTGCATACAGGCTCACAAGCCGCTTGTGGAGAAGCTACTGCTAGCAACAGCGCTGCTGCACTGTACAGTCACTGTACAGACTTGTCTTGGAGTGTTAACTGACGGTGATGGAGGACTACTTCTAGGCATGAATACCAGAAAGTGTTAGGGTGGATAGAGCGCTTCTGAGCTATAATGTAGCATGTTTTGAGGCAAATTGTTGACAGATCGATGAGCTGCAGCTGCAGCAGCCGCTGTTGTGAAAATGTTTGGTGCCGTTTGGAAGCTGCAGATTGTTTGGAAGCTGCTGCAGCTGCAGCTGCAGCTGCTTCAGCTGAAGCAGGCATTGCATATGGCTTAATTTTGTTACATAGCAGGACTTGGGAATTTCGTATGCATGTAGCTGCTGCTAGGCGACGTGTATATGTAAAATTATGAATCCACACATACATGGTCTATCCCTACCCCTATGGCAGCCAAACGACATGTTATCACTCTGGGAAAGGTTTTCACCCGTAAATTCATGTTTACCCGTAATCACGTGGTCTTCACATGTAATTACCGGCCAAGAAAATTTGTACACATGCTTATTTTTAAGTTGCCAAAGCATTCCTTTTATAAGGAATAACATAGGTGACATTTTGTTGGTTGCCCGTGCTGGAAGTCATCCACAGGTTACATTACCCGTAATCACAAGGTCTTGACCCGTAATCCCCCAAGCCGTAATGCACAGCACCCGTAAAATTTCACGGGCTTAATTGCGACGAAGACGTTTTATGCGTGTGTGTGTGTTACATGGTTGGGGGTGCGTGACCCCATACCTGTAAGACTACCCATACGAGCCGAGGGCCCAAGGGTAATACTACAACGCCTAAAAGACACGGAGGAAAGGAAAACACCGCACATCAGCCCAGACTAGCGTCTAAAGGGGGTAATTGAGTTTCGGTGAGCCCGCATATGTTCCAATATCCTCGCCGCACGTGCGGGTTCCCATTGCATGGCCTCCAACATGCTCTGTTGATGACCGAATCCCTCTTCAGCACGAATATCATTACAGGCTTGGCATTCTATTAACAGGCGTTCACATCCTCAATTCGGCTATTAGTACCACAACAGTGGCAAAACCGCTGCCCCCTGGGGACGTGGTACTTGCCCCTTCATGCTCTGTTTGCCTCCAAAGCCCAGCAACATAAACGAAACTGCATTACCTTACTATATGCTAAACGAGGAATGAAAACCTTAGCATGTGTTGGCCACATGACGGCTGCGGCTCCCGAAAAGGGCAGCCCCATCCAGTGCTTATACTTCGCCACTGTGATCCATCTTCGTATTTGCTGAGCGCGTCTGCCTGCTGCTGCTGTTCCCGGCTGCATGGGTACCACACCACTGAAATGTCTGTGTCCGTATCCGCGCAGAGGTGATGGATCTCCGCCACTATGGGCAGGCAAGCGGCGTTGCCTTTCATCCCAACCATGCAGAATTCCGCCGGTTGGCTGTCCGTCTGGTGTTGCACTGTCTGGCCGTACAACAGGTTCGGTGCCTGCTCTCGCAACCAGTGCAAGCTGTACAGCAGCGCCCGCAGTTCTCTTTCTGTGCTGCTAAAGTCATTCCGCTGCAGCCGCTGGGTTTCCTGAGCTTTGAAGGGCACAAGCATGCGGCTGTTGGCGCCCAGTTCTTCTCCAGGTAAGAAGGCTGCGAAGGCCCTGTCTGAGGCGTCCCCGACTAGTTCCGTCGTCAGTCATAGGGCTGGTCCTTTCCGCCAGGTGGCTGTCCCGTTGCGCCTGCCCAGCAGCTCCATAAACAAGCCTGCCTGGTGTAGCACCTCCGCCGGGTCCCAAACCTCTTCGTCCCACACCACGCCCCGGGCTACACGCCACACCATCCACGCATACAGGGGTGCCGTGGTGACGGCGGGCGTCATGGCGATGATTTTGCCGGCCACCTGCGCCACCTGCCGCGCTGTTAGCCGTTTGCCTTCGAGCTGTGTGAGCAGCGTACGGAATCTAGCTAGCTTGTCGTCTGGTACTCTGAATGCTTGCGCCTCCGCATCCACCTCCATCCCCAAGAAACAGACTCGCCTTCTTGGGATCAGCTGGCACTTGGACAGCCTGAGGGTGAAGCCTAGGGCTGCCAGCAGCCGTACCACCACCCCACACTCGTACTGTGCCGCGGCCTTCGACC
>NW_003307685.1:46357-47742 GCF_000143455.1 Volvox carteri f. nagariensis | reverse complement strand
ACCCAGACCACACAAAGGGTNTAAGACAATAAGCCTCNCATTGGGTATTCACCCTAATCAGCCCTGGCAGCCGGTACTCTGAATTAATGCGACACACACATGAACCCACCCCCTCCATCGTCAATCCCCATCATCACAAGGCCACCTGATTTGCCGCCTTAAGGCAAGCTTGTGTATGGCCCTCTACAAGACGGGGGGCCCGGTGAGGTCAGCCGCCAGTAGCTCCTTGTACCCAGGGCGGGAAAACACCTTGGGGTAGACGGGGCCGAATGTTAGCGAAGCAGCCTCTACCCACAGAAGCCCCTCAATGAGCGTGCCGGTGGGCCACTCGCAGGGATACACAGAACAGATTGAACAGCGAAAAGAAACGAAGGTCCACGCGAACCTCGCGTATTCTAGTATGGGCGCCGTACTTGGGCGGGAAAACACCTTGGGGTAGACGGGGCCGAATGTTAGCGAAGCAGCCTCTACCCACAGAAGCCCCTCAATGAGCGTGCCGGTGGGCCACTCGCAGGGATACACAGAACAGATTGAACAGCGAAAAGAAACGAAGGTCCACGCGAACCTCGTGTATTCTAGTATGGGCGCCGTACTTGTATACTTGCATGTCATCAGCCAAGCCTTATCATGACCTGCCTCGCTGTCTATGTTCTTGTATTCCATTGTTATACCTGATACAGTTTACACTAGCCACGACTCTAGGATACAGGACGGACCAATAGCTTCCGCGCCGTCTTGACCTGAACAAGTGCAACTCTATAGTTCCATAAGCTGGAAAATGGAACAAGACTTTCCCGGAAGTATTGAACTCCGGTGTGCTTTAGGGGATTCCTATGAACATCAGAGCCTAAACGTGATACCGCTTAGTTTTGAGCTGGGAGGTAACATGATATCAGCTAGCATGTTCAAGGAGCAGAATGCAATGTATTACTTTAAAGGCTGTTCGGGATCAGCCAGGAGGGCCTGGCCATCGGCGGGCCCGCGCCTGGCAAGGCGACCGCCACCAGCAACTTCATGACGCAGTTTCAGAAGAAGGTCTTGGACAAGATCCTGCGACCGTCGACTATCACTGCAGACCACGGTGCTGTGGCAGCCGCAGTGGGAGCTGAGGCAGTGGATACTGCGGCTAACGACGGTGATGGTGCAGCAGCGAGAGCAGCCGCTGGGGACCACGAACAGGCGGTGGGTGGCGGAGAGGCTGCTGCCATGGGCACGCATGCCGTGGATGGTGGCACGGGTGGCGGCCGCACAGCAGGCGTCGCAGCAGCAGCAACCGCAGGGGGGGACACCGGCACGGGTCCCAGGCAGGGCGAGGCGGGCGTTGCCCAGGTAGAAAACCTAGCAGTTTGGAACCTGGGGAGCATGTTTAACAAGGTCGAGGGGTG
>NW_003307685.1:45210-46307 GCF_000143455.1 Volvox carteri f. nagariensis | reverse complement strand
CGGCTCCAGGCCCCCAGGCTCCCAAGCTCTCAAGCTCCTAGGCCCCCAGGCTCCCAAGCTCCCAGGCTCCCAGGCCCCCAGGCTCCCGAGCTCCCAGGCCCCCAGGCTCCCAAGCTTCCAGGTCCCCAGGCTCCCAGGCCCCCCGGCTCCCAGGCCCCCAGGCTCCCAGGCCCCCAGGTTCCCAAGCTCCCAGGCTCCCAGGTCCCCAGGCTCCCAGGTCCCCAGGCTCCCAGGCCCCCAGGCTCCCAGGCCCCCAGGCTCCCAGGTCCCCAGGCTCCCAGGTCCCCAGGCTCCCAAGCTCCCAGGCTCCCAGGTCCCCAGGCTCCCAGGCCCCCAGGCTCCCAGGCTCCCAGGCTCCCAGGTCCCCAGGCTCCCAAGCTCCCAGGCTCCAAGGCCCCCAGGCTCCCAAGATCCGAGGCCCCCAGGTACCCAGGCCCCCAGGTCCCCAAGCTACCAGGCTCCCAGGACCCTGGGCTCCCAGGCCCCCGGGCTTCCAGGCCCCCAGGCTCCCAGGCCCCCAGGCTCCCAGCCCCCCAGGCTCCCAAGATCCCAGGCTCCCAGGTCCCCAGGCTCCCAGGCCCCCAGGCCCCCAGGCCCCCAGGCCCCCAGGCTCCCAGGCTCCCAGGCCCCCAGGCCCCCAGGCTCCCAAGCTCCCAGGCTCCCAGGCCCCCAGGCTCCCAAGCTCCCAGGCCCCCAGGCCCCCAGGCTCCCAGGCCCCCAGGTCCCCAAGCTCCCAGGCCCCCAGGCTCCCAGGTACCAGGCTCCCAGGCCCCCAAGCTCCTAGTCCCCCAGGCTCCCAGGCCCCCAGGCTCCCAGGCTTCCAGGTTCCCAAACTCCCAGGCTCCCAGGACCCCAGCCTAACAAGCTCCCAAGCTCCCAGGCCCCCAGCCTAACAAGCTCCCAAGCTCCCAGGCCCCCAGGCTCCCAGGCTCCCAGGTACCAGGCTCCCAGGCCCCCAAGCTCCTAGGCCCCCAAGCTCCTAGGCCCCCAGCCTAACAACCTCCCAAGCTCCCAGACCCCCAGCTAACAAGCTCCCAGGCCCCCAAGCTCCCAGGCCCCCAGGCTCCCAGGCCCCCCAGGCTCCCAGGCCCTCAGCT
>NW_003307685.1:40650-41759 GCF_000143455.1 Volvox carteri f. nagariensis | reverse complement strand
GAATGCAAGCTAAGGTCGGTTATGATGGATGGAGAGCTGTACTTGCACTACTGCACTCACAGAGTGCACTAATAAGAAAACCTGGCATATGTAATCCTGTTTGTGGCCAGCCGTGTACACGCATGACGATGGATGACATATGTACACATATACATGCATACACATATGCTGTATTGCACTTTATTTGCAGTCCCTCACTTGTTTGCTTGTCTCCCTGCTGTGTGCGTGTGCCTTTGCATCTATTTGCACAGGACAGAGCACTTTAAAGTTCACTACACCATAGCATTCATTCCTTCCTGCCTGGGTGTTATTGGCATGCAACAATGCACCTAATACCCAGGACATACACTTGGACCTGCAACCAGCACACACGCGCTTCGGGCATGTGGGACAACAAATTCGAAGTAGGTATGGAGGATCGCGCACATGCATGGGGGCGTGCATGCACTAATGAAGGCAGTGAGATGCCTGTGGTTCACCGTAGAATGCTTCAAAACATGCGAGTCACTGCTGCACCAGCCAAGAATCGAACTCGGGTCTGGTCCGTGGCAAGGACCTATGCTACCACTATACCACTGGTGCTCTATAAGACACGGAAACTGCTCGAGTCAACACCACTGCACACAACTATATCAAGAGTTACACACATGCAGACATACAATGTGCACAGAATCACGTGTTCTATATACCTAGGTATATGGGTATGCCTCTCTGGTGCCCGTAATAGGTTTGTCTGAGGGAGCACCAGTGGTGTCGTGGTTGCATATATGGGTCCTTTGCCGCAGACTAGACTCGAGTTTATCCTCGACTGGTGCACAAAAACATGCATGTTTTGTAGCATTGTACGGTGGGCCGCTGGCTTCTCAGCATTGCCTTGATTATTGGATGTGCTCTATCCACCTAGTTTGTTGTTCCATATGCCTGAAGCACATGTGTGTTGGTAGCAGGTCCAGGTGCATGTCCGAGGTAATGTGTGCTTTGCCACATGCCAATAACACCCAGGCAGGAAGGGATGAATGCTCTGGCATATTGAACTGTAAAGTGCTCTGTCCTGCGCCATAATAGACGCANAGACATAAGTACACAGCAGGGAGATGGGTGAATGAGTG
>NW_003307685.1:36198-39620 GCF_000143455.1 Volvox carteri f. nagariensis | reverse complement strand
CGTATGCGAAAACCCAAACTCTATAACACCCTTTTGCCTGCTCTATCTCTTGTTTTTATGGCACCGGAGAGTTTGCCAGCTTTTTCCTATAGCTAGGCCAACACGATTAGCAAAAGCCTCAGGTGGGGACCCTGGATCCAGCTAGCATGACTGCACCTACCCATCCATCCTAACACCCTATAGCTAAACACCCTAAACACCCTAACACCCTAAAAACACGAGAAGAACAAGTGTAGGTAGGAGTACACATCAACCAAGCCGGGATCCGATCTGCCTGGATCGAACAGGCGACCTAAGGATATCAGCATCGCATCTTTCGATTACAGTCCTTCGCTCTTCCAGCTGAGCTAAGATCGGGAGCATGGTGCTCAACGCGTATCGAGACCAGGTTTCGATCCTGGGACCTCGGGGTTATGAGCCCCGCACGCTTCCGCTGCGCCATCTCGATTCTCATGTGCACACCTACCTTCAACTCTCCCCAGAACTCGTGGATCGTGGATGCCCGACAAGCAGCTCCAACCAAACCGAGTAGAGCCTTTGCCCTAAGGATGAACCTATGGCTAGGGTTGGCCGGAAGTTTAGATTTAGAAATTAATTTAGATGCCATCTAATTAGATTTCTATATAGATTTTAGATGAGCCTATCTAAACCGTTTAGATGGCATCTAAACGTATCTAGTCCATCTAATGCCTATCTAAAGGCCGGTGACCGGATCCAGACCGTTTAAACGTGAGTCATGGCACGCGAAACAGGTATGTCGAAGGTAACTTTAGTGTCATATCCTTGCTCCGCTCTATTACATACACAAATAGATGTAGAAATACACAATGGCAGAACCAGGACCCCAAAAGCCGATCACATACAAATACAACCACCAGACTTTCGACGCGCCACAGTACGCAGCAAAGCTCTGCGAAGCCAAGCGCAGCATCAAAGCCACAGCGTACTGGTCCATCTTCGACGTGTTGCTCGTAAAAGGCGTTGTGAACCTCGTCTGCACCGTTTGCAACAAGTCCTATAGCGCGAAGAACCCGTCAGCTGTCTGCCCGGATCACTATGCGAAGCACCAGAAGGACGTCGCCAGCGCGGTCGGAAGCGAGCAGTCCGGGGCGCCCACAACCAACAGCACGAAGCGCTCGCGCGCGGAGGAGGGGCCAGTTCGGACCTTCTTCCTCGCTGCAGTGCAAATCGCCACCCCCTGGCGCTATCCGACACGCGTCTGTAGAGTGCCCATAGGGGTTCGCCGTGTTCCCAGTGTCGAGCGGCCCAAAAAATTATTGGAAAATCCAGGAAAAGATAAAGCCGCATCGTGTGCAAAATTTCAGGTCAAAATTCCACCGTTTAGGCAGTTTTCCGTTTGCCCATCTAAAGATTTACCTAATTAGATTAGGTATCTAATTAGATTTCTAATTAGATGCTTTTTCCATCTAAAGATTTTGCCAACCCTACCTATGGCATAATGTAACAATAATAATGGCCATGAATATCGCCCAACATGCAATAAGGGATGAAAGTGTCGAGGACAGCTAATTATCTTCAGAATTGTGTTATGTTATATATGTGTATGCAGCCCCTATCTAGAGATGTGTAGAGTTTTTGAATCCCTATATGTATTGCCTGTCTGTTCTGAAACCGACTTTGAGCATGTGATTTTGTCGTTGTCTACCATCCCTTCTTTCCTGGAGCCCACTTCAGATATGCTCTGGCACATGTCTTGTACTGTACAAGTTGTACTCTGTTTTGGCTTGGATTCAATGACAGCAAGGTTCATCCCATGGATTTGAAGTGTCATCATAATGTGCTGAGTGGGAATTGAGCCTGCGACATCACAACCACCAATCCTCTATCACAATGATAAACTTTTACAACTCCCCCCCTTGGACTTCAATGTTGTCCAGAATGTAACATATACATAAAAGTGAGCACAAGGATGGGGACCACCTCTGGGAGCCAAGGAGGCCCATGGATGGTCAGAAGCCATTACGGTGGTGCTCAGCATGGATCTTGAGATCCTCTAGAGGATCTCCCGCTCCCCTGGGCTCAATGCGCCTGTGTGTGATGTACCCAGTCTGTGATGTCCAAGACCTCCTCGAGAAAACAATTGCAAGCCGCTGCAATAGGTCGGCGACATACACATACACATGGTATGTGCATGTCCAAATGTTTGTGCATGTACATGCACCTAGACACATGTGTTTATGTGTTTATGTGTGTGTGTGCATGTGTGTGCGTGTGTGTGTGTGTGTGTCTGCTGGATACATGTATTCTAATCCAACGAGTGTATGGTGCTCCCTACAAATCTCTTAATCATGGAGCTATGGATTTGGTGCTAGCACCTTTGAATGCAAGCTAAGGTCGGTTATGATGGATGGAGAGCTGTACTTGCACTACTGCACTCACAGAGTGCACTAATAAAAAAACCTGGCATATGTAATCCTGTTTGTGGCCAGCCGTGTACACGCATGACGATGGATGACATATGTACACATATACATGCATACACATATGCTGTATTGCACTTTATTTGCAGTCCCTCACTTGTTTGCTTGTCTCCCTGCTGTGTGCGTGTGCCTTTGCATCTATTTGCACAGGACAGAGCACTTTAAAGTTCACTACACCATAGCATTCATTCCTTCCTGCCTGGGTGTTATTGGCATGCAACAATGCACCTAATACCCAGGACATACACTTGGACCTGCAACCAGCACACACGCGCTTCGGGCATGTGGGACAACAAATTCGAAGTAGGTATGGAGGATCGCGCACATGCATGGGGGCGTGCATGCACTAATGAAGGCAGTGAGATGCCTGTGGTTCACCGTAGAATGCTTCAAAACGTGCGAGTCACTGCTGCACCAGCCAAGAATCAAACTCGGGTCTGGTCCGTGGCAAGGACCTATGCTACCACTATACCACTGGTGCTCTGTAAGACACGGGAACTGCTCGAGTCAACACCACTGCACACAACTATATCAAGAGTTACACACATGCAGACATACAATGTGCACAGAATCACGTGTTCTATATACCTAGGTATATGGGTATGCCTCTCTGGTGCCCGTAATAGGTTTGTCTGAGGGAGCACCAGTGGTGTCGTGGTTGCATATATGGGTCCTTTGCCGCAGACTAGACTCGAGTTTATCCTCAACTGGTGCACAAAAACATGCATGTTTTGTAGCATTGTACGGTGGGCCGCTGGCTTCTCAGCATTGCCTTGATTATTGGATGTGCTCTATCCACCTAGTTTGTTGTTCCATATGCCTGAAGCACATGTGTGTTGGTAGCAGGTCCAGGTGCATGTCCGAGGTAATGTGTGCTTTGCCACATGCCAATAACACCCAGGCAGGAAGGGATGAATGCTCTGGCATATTGAACTGTAAAGTGCTCTGTCCTGCGCCACAATAGACGCAAAGACATGAGTA
>NW_003307685.1:32020-36057 GCF_000143455.1 Volvox carteri f. nagariensis | reverse complement strand
GTGGCCAGCCGTGTACACGCATGACGATGGATGACATATGTACACATATACATGCATACACATATGCTGTATTGCACTTTATTTGCAGTCCCTCACTTGTTTGCTTGTCTCCCTGCTGTGTGCGTGTGCCTTTGCATCTATTTGCACAGGACAGAGCACTTTAAAGTTCACTACACCATAGCATTCATTCCTTCCTGCCTGGGTGTTATTGGCATGCAACAATGCACCTAATACCCAGGACATACACTTGGACCTGCAACCAGCACACACGCGCTTCGGGCATGTGGGACAACAAATTCGAAGTAGGTATGGAGGATCGCGCACATGCATGGGGGCGTGCATGCACTAATGAAGGCAGTGAGATGCCTGCGGTTCACCGTAGAATGCTTCCAAACGTGCGAGTCACTGCTGCACCAGCCGAGAATCGAACTCGGGTCTGGTCCGTGGCAAGGACCTATGCTACCACTATACCACTGGTGCTCTATAAGACACGGAAACTGCTCGAGTCAACACCACTGCACACAACTATATCAAGAGTTACACACATGCAGACATACAATGTGCACAGAATCACGTGTTCTATATACCTAGGTATATGGGTATGCCTCTCTGGTGCCCGTAATAGGTTTGTCTGAGGGAGCACCAGTGGTGTCGTGGTTGCATATATGGGTCCTTTGCCGCAGACTAGACTCGAGTTTATCCTCAACTGGTGCACAAAAACATGCATGTTTTGTAGCATTGTACGGTGGGCCGCTGGCTTCTCAGCATTGCCTTGATTATTGGATGTGCTCTATCCACCTAGTTTGTTGTTCCATATGCCTGAAGCACATGTGTGTTGGTAGCAGGTCCAGGTGCATGTCCGAGGTAATGTGTGCTTTGCCACATGCCAATAACACCCAGGCAGGAAGGGATGAATGCTCTGGCATATTGAACTGTAAAGTGCTCTGTCCTGCGCCACAATAGACGCAAAGACATGAGTACACAGCAGGGAGATGGGTGAATGAGTGAAGATTACCAACCTGTATTAGGGCATGGTTAGCACCCATAAATATTGAGAATAAGATCCTTGCCCCAACAACCGCCCAGCCATGCCTAAATACCTGTGTGCCCAGCAAAACATGCCCATGGCCCCATGCATGCCTAGGTGATGTACACGTGATTGTGGGATGGGCTGTGCCCACTCACTCCTCACATGCCTAGCAGCCAGAATGAGGTGTTGGGTGTTTTTCATGTGCTATGGCAGTGGTCGTGTGGCTTAATGGATAATTATAAGGCATCGTCCTCCAGTTTTATGTCCAGGATGGAGATTGTGGGTTTCAGTCCCTAACTTCCCCCATGTTTTGGTGAACCCTCATCCATTGCATCCACGCCAGCTTCTGCAAAGTCAGTGGCTTTGCGGGATTGGGCGGCCACCATCAGAATCCAATAGAATCTGCCAGATCAACCACAAGCATCAAGTCTACTCCTTACCGGCTCCACAGATCACTCACTATAACCAGATGCAGCTGCTGTGGGTGGGAGGCCCGAAGCTGGTGGTCTACTGGCCATGGGGAGCATGCCTGTGAGGAGGGAGTCACAGCAGTGTGAAGGAGTGTGAAGTCCGTGTGAAGTCGGTGTCCCCACAAAACCCTAAAACCCTAATTGCATGTAGTACATAAGAGTGCCACAGCCGGTTTGCACAGTCTCAGGACCCTCGCCCGCTTACCAGCATATGCAAGCAACACTTGATGGCACTGAATGCGTGCCTAGGCATGAAGGACCACTAAGGCATGGAAATCCTTGTACATTCTTTCTTCCCTAAAATAGTGAATCCCTGTCGACTACCTATACGTGCCAACCTCGTACATATAATGTAGTACATACAAGGTTAACATAACATATATATAGATAGATGTATATATATATACATAACATACTAACATAAATAACAGTACTCATGGGTATGGGTAGGTGGGCAAACAGAGTGGTGGAAGTTGTGTGCAGCACCAATCCCAATGGCATTGTGATGTGTTAATGTTAACTTACATCTGGACATTTTCTGCCCGGTTTGCTCAGTCGGTAGAGCGCAAGGCTCTTAACCTTGTGGTCGTGAGTTCGAGCCCCACATTGGGCGAGAATGTCCCGTATGTGTGTGAAAGGGACATCAGTTGACCAGTGCCCTGCACCTAATGTAACTATTATGCAGGCTTAGACATTCATTCATTCCTGACCCCCTTCTCATAATATGTCCTCGTCATGGTGCTGAATTTCTGACTTGTATTCCTGCTGGATGGGATGGGATATGATGGGATGCCTGATTCCAGAATTGCGAATTAGCCCACAGCTACTTGCATTATAATTATCAGTCCATCCATGCTTTATCAGTATGCGAAAACCCAAACTCTATAACACCCTTTTGCCTGCTCTATCTCTTGTTTTTATGGCACCGGAGAGTTTGCCAGCTTTTTCCTATAGCTAGGCCAACACGATTAGCAAAAGCCTCAGGTGGGGACCCTGGATCCAGCTAGCATGACTGCACCTACCCATCCATCCTAACACCCTATAGCTAAACACCCTAAACACCCTAACACCCTAAAAACACGAGAAGAACAAGTGTAGGTAGGAGTACACATCAACCAAGCCGGGATCCGATCTGCCTGGATCGAACAGGCGACCTAAGGATATCAGCATCGCATCTTTCGATTACAGTCCTTCGCTCTTCCAGCTGAGCTAAGATCGGGAGCATGGTGCTCAACGCGTATCGAGACCAGGTTTCGATCCTGGGACCTCGGGGTTATGAGCCCCGCACGCTTCCGCTGCGCCATCTCGATTCTCATGTGCACACCTACCTTCAACTCTCCCCAGAACTCGTGGATCGTGGATGCCCGACAAGCAGCTCCAACCAAACCGAGTAGAGCCTTTGCCCTAAGGATGAACCTATGGCTAGGGTTGGCCGGAAGTTTAGATTTAGAAATTAATTTAGATGCCATCTAATTAGATTTCTATATAGATTTTAGATGAGCCTATCTAAACCGTTTAGATGGCATCTAAACGTATCTAGTCCATCTAATGCCTATCTAAAGGCCGGTGACCGGATCCAGACCGTTTAAACGTGAGTCATGGCACGCGAAACAGGTATGTCGAAGGTAACTTTAGTGTCATATCCTTGCTCCGCTCTATTACATACACAAATAGATGTAGAAATACACAATGGCAGAACCAGGACCCCAAAAGCCGATCACATACAAATACAACCACCAGACTTTCGACGCGCCACAGTACGCAGCAAAGCTCTGCGAAG
This sequence comes from Volvox carteri f. nagariensis, assembly GCF_000143455.1. Lineage (NCBI taxonomy): Eukaryota > Viridiplantae > Chlorophyta > Chlorophyceae > Chlamydomonadales > Volvocaceae > Volvox > Volvox carteri. The sequence goes on along the minus strand of NW_003307685.1, from coordinate 32,777 downwards.
CCAAGCGCAGCATCAAAGCCACAGCGTACTGGTCCATCTTCGACGTGTTGCTCGTAAAAGGCGTTGTGAACCTCGTCTGCACCGTTTGCAACAAGTCCTATAGCGCGAAGAACCCGTCAGCTGTCTGCCCGGATCACTATGCGAAGCACCAGAAGGACGTCGCCAGCGCGGTCGGAAGCGAGCAGTCCGGGGCGCCCACAACCAACAGCACGAAGCGCTCGCGCGCGGAGGAGGGGCCAGTTCGGACCTTCTTCCTCGCTGCAGTGCAAATCGCCACCCCCTGGCGCTATCCGACACGCGTCTGTAGAGTGCCCATAGGGGTTCGCCGTGTTCCCAGTGTCGAGCGGCCCAAAAAATTATTGGAAAATCCAGGAAAAGATAAAGCCGCATCGTGTGCAAAATTTCAGGTCAAAATTCCACCGTTTAGGCAGTTTTCCGTTTGCCCATCTAAAGATTTACCTAATTAGATTAGGTATCTAATTAGATTTCTAATTAGATGCTTTTTCCATCTAAAGATTTTGCCAACCCTACCTATGGCATAATGTAACAATAATAATGGCCATGAATATCGCCCAACATGCAATAAGGGATGAAAGTGTCGAGGACAGCTAATTATCTTCAGAATTGTGTTATGTTATATATGTGTATGCAGCCCCTATCTAGAGATGTGTAGAGTTTTTGAATCCCTATATGTATTGCCTGTCTGTTCTGAAACCGACTTTGAGCATGTGATTTTGTCGTTGTCTACCATCCCTTC
>NW_003307685.1:27721-28707 GCF_000143455.1 Volvox carteri f. nagariensis | reverse complement strand
GCACCGGAGAGTTTGCCAGCTTTTTCCTATAGCTAGGCCAACACGATTAGCAAAAGCCTCAGGTGGGGACCCTGGATCCAGCTAGCATGACTGCACCTACCCATCCATCCTAACACCCTATAGCTAAACACCCTAAACACCCTAACACCCTAAAAACACGAGAAGAACAAGTGTAGGTAGGAGTACACATCAACCAAGCCGGGATCCGATCTGCCTGGATCGAACAGGCGACCTAAGGATATCAGCATCGCATCTTTCGATTACAGTCCTTCGCTCTTCCAGCTGAGCTAAGATCGGGAGCATGGTGCTCAACGCGTATCGAGACCAGGTTTCGATCCTGGGACCTCGGGGTTATGAGCCCCGCACGCTTCCGCTGCGCCATCTCGATTCTCATGTGCACACCTACCTTCAACTCTCCCCAGAACTCGTGGATCGTGGATGCCCGACAAGCAGCTCCAACCAAACCGAGTAGAGCCTTTGCCCTAAGGATGAACCTATGGCTAGGGTTGGCCGGAAGTTTAGATTTAGAAATTAATTTAGATGCCATCTAATTAGATTTCTATATAGATTTTAGATGAGCCTATCTAAACCGTTTAGATGGCATCTAAACGTATCTAGTCCATCTAATGCCTATCTAAAGGCCGGTGACCGGATCCAGACCATTTAAACGTGAGTCATGGCACGCGAAACAGGTATGTCGAAGGTAACTTTAGTGTCATATCCTTGCTCCGCTCTATTACATACACAAATAGATGTAGAAATACACAATGGCAGAACCAGGACCCCAAAAGCCGATCACATACAAATACAACCACCAGACTTTCGACGCGCCACAGTACGCAGCAAAGCTCTGCGAAGCCAAGCGCAGCATCAAAGCCACAGCGTACTGGTCCATCTTCGACGTGTTGCTCGTAAAAGGCGTTGTGAACCTCGTCTGCACCGTTTGCAACAAGTCCTATAGCGCGAAGAACCCGTCAGCTGTCTGC
>NW_003307685.1:21522-23157 GCF_000143455.1 Volvox carteri f. nagariensis | reverse complement strand
CGTGAGATCGCGGAATGTACGTGCAGTTAGATCGCGGAATGTACGAGTTTTCCGCTAGCGCCGGTATTTAGGGTGGTGACTGCGCTTATTTGTTTATCTCACAACGATCGGTATTCCTACCAGTACGTTGAAGTTGGCTGCTCCAGCTAATCGCAGCCCCATTAAGAGTGAATACGTAACCGGACGTAGAACGCCGCGTAACTGGGTCTCCTGCCCAGTCAGAATCACTGTACCCGGACATAGCAACGTCGCCAACACCCCCAAAACGCAATCCTAGTTCGCGAGTCCCCACTAGGTAACGCAGAACGCCAGTTGCTAAGTTCATGGCAGTCTTCGTGGGTGCGGCCATATGCCGGGACAAAACGCTCAATGCATATGAAATGTCAGGCCGCGTGTTCGTCGCCAGATAATTCAATTCTCCCACCAAAGCCCTATACTCCGTGGGATTGCCCAGCAACTCCTGGCTTAGGGTGCCCCTCTAGCAGGGGAGAGCAGGGAATTGCCTCGGGAAGGAGGCCACTGGTGAAGCTTAACCACCCTGTAACAACATCAACTCCTCTCCGTCCCCCGTAGGAGTGTACCTAAAACCCGGAGGCAAAGGGGTAGACCTCGGCTTGGCGTCAATCATCCTATGACGCTCCAACAGCTGCGCAATATACCTATGCTGCGACAACACTATCTCACCCGACTTCTCCCTCCTAATTTCCATGCCCAAAAACACCTTCGCTTCTCCAAGATCGCGCACCTTGAAGACCTTCGCAATTGCGGCTTTAATTGCCCGGACCATTTCCGGGTCTTCTGACGCAACAATTGTATCATCTACGTGCACCAAAGCAATAACAACCTGCAAGCCAGGCGGCTGGCAGAGGTTAAGGCCTGGCTTCTGCTCCCGTCGCGTCCCAGCGCGTCCGGGTTCAAATCCGCCTGCCGACCTCTCGGGGTGTTTGAGAGGTGATGAAATGGGAGGTGGCCCCCCATCTTGTGGACGGTGTAGGACGTGATAAAATCAACTCGCGAGCTGACCAGGAACTAAGTTGACGCGCCGTTGATCCGCTAGATTTGGTTGGATGCTGATGGTGAGTTGCCAAACTCAAAGAGTACACTCTGAAGTCGGATGGGGTGAATGGCTTAGGGTGCCCCTCTAGCAGGGGAGAGCAGGGAACTGCCTCGGGAAGGAGGCCACTGGTGAAGCTTAACCACCCTGTAACAACATCAACAACCCCACGCTCGTCCGTCTTAACAAACATCGCCGGATCAGACTTCAAAGGATAAAGACCTAGTTTGGCGAACTCTGCTGATAGTTTTTCATACCAGCAACGGGGTGCCTGCTTCAACCCGTAAATAGACTTCTGCAGCTTGCACGCAAGCGACCGGTCACTGGATGCATACCCAGGCGGTTGCTCCATCCACAACTCCTCCTTCAGCTCACCATTCAGAAACGCAGTAGACACATCGAGCTGATGTACCGTCATGTTCCGGGCTGCGGCAACTGCTAATAAAGCACGCAATGACGAACCACGAGAGGTAGGGGCAAACAACTCCCCATAATCAATCCCCTCACGTTGCTCGAAACCCTTGGCAACTAAACGCGCCTTAAAACGCTCCACGCTGCCGTCATCGCTGTACTTAACCTAT
>NW_003307685.1:19388-21472 GCF_000143455.1 Volvox carteri f. nagariensis | reverse complement strand
GTCCAGGATGGAGATTGTGGGTTCAGTCCCTAACTTCCCCCATGTTTTGGTGAACCCTCATCCATTGCATCCACGCCAGCTTCTGCAAAGTCAGTGGCTTTGCGGGATTGGGCGGCCACCATCAGAATCCAATAGAATCTGCCAGATCAACCACAAGCATCAAGTCTACTCCTTACCGGCTCCACAGATCACTCACTATAACCAGATGCAGCTGCTGTGGGTGGGAGGCCCGAAGCTGGTGGTCTACTGGCCATGGGGAGCATGCCTGTGAGGAGGGAGTCACAGCAGTGTGAAGGAGTGTGAAGTCCGTGTGAAGTCGGTGTCCCCACAAAACCCTAAAACCCTAATTGCATGTAGTACATAAGAGTGCCACAGCCGGTTTGCACAGTCTCAGGACCCTCGCCCGCTTACCAGCATATGCAAGCAACACTTGATGGCACTGAATGCGTGCCTAGGCATGAAGGACCACTAAGGCATGGAAATCCTTGTACATTCTTTCTTCCCTAAAATAGTGAATCCCTGTCGACTACCTATACGTGCCAACCTCGTACATATAATGTAGTACATACAAGGTTAACATAACATATATATAGGGTTGTTCCTGACATTAGAATGTTTTCCGTTCTAATCTAATTTCTAATTAGATTCTAATTAGAAATTAGGATCTAATATTAGAAGACGCTCGACAACTTTTCAGGGAGGGGTCCGTTGAACCTGAAATTTTGTATAGGCCATCACAGATGTAAACGCACGCATTTCCAATTAAGTTTACTCCGGTCGGGTGCCTGGGGAGGGTACCTACCAGCCAAACCCACGCCAGACTTGCTACGGAAACAACCAAGAACGCCGCCAAACCTGTCCTTTTAAGTCCCTACTTGCACAGAATCACCACATAACTGCCGGGGGAGTGTTTGCTCGCTAAGGGGAATGCAAAAACACAGAGAGGAAGGGCTAATCTGGTGCCTGCTAGCCAAACCCACGCCAGACCGCTGCGGAAACAACCAAGAACGCCGCCAAACGTGTCCATTTACGTCCCTATTTGCACGAAATCACCACATCACTGCCGGGGAGTGCTTGCTCGCTAAGGGGAATGCAAAAACGGCCGCTGGTTTGAAACGAACACAAAACACTCCCGCGGAAGCCAATGAATAAGTACTTCACTCCCTGGCCTCCTCCAGCAGAAGAAGTCCAATAAGCTGCAAGACCCTTCTTCTTTGCGGAGGTCAGAGCTTCTGCATACGCTTNTGCATCAAGTTCCTTGTTGCCATACTTGTACATTGGCCCTGATGCTTCCGCCTTCCGATGAGGAAGGGGTGGCTTTGATGGCCCCGCACCTCTATCTGACATTTTCGTGTAAAATGCACGCAGTGAACCGCTGATGCGCCTTAAAGCTACGGCTTTCTGGCCGTTCTAATGTCCGTACGACATTAGGATGTTCTAATACGTTCTAAACGGGGTCTTCTAAAATTCTAATTAGATTCTAATTATATTTATTCTAATACTAGTTCTAATGTTCTAATGCCGGCACAACCCTACATATATATAGATAGATGTATATATATATATACATAACATACTAACATAAATAACAGTACTCATGGGTATGGGTAGGTGGGCAAACAGAGTGGTGGAAGTTGTGTGCAGCACCAATCCCAATGGCATTGTGATGTGTTAATGTTAACTTACATCTGGACATTTTCTGCCCGGTTTGCTCAGTCGGTAGAGCGCAAGGCTCTTAACCTTGTGGTCGTGAGTTCGAGCCCCACATTGGGCGAGAATGTCCCGTATGTGTGTGAAAGGGACATCAGTAGACCAGTGCCCTGCACCTAATGTAACTATTATGCAGGCTTAGACATTCATTCATTCCTGACCCCCTTCTCATAATATGTCCTCGTCATGGTGCTGAATTTCTGACTTGTATTCCTGCTGGATGGGATGGGATATGATGGGATGCCTGATTCCAGAATTGCGAATTAGCCCACAGCTACTTGCATTATAATTATCAGTCCATCCATGCTTTATCAGTATGCGAAAACCCAAACTCTATAACACCCTTTTGCCTGCTCTATCTCTTGTTTTTATGG
>NW_003307685.1:0-879 GCF_000143455.1 Volvox carteri f. nagariensis | reverse complement strand
GTCTTGTACTGTACAAGTTGTACTCTGTTTTGGCTTGGATTCAATGACAGCAAGGTTCATCCCATGGATTTGAAGTGTCATCATAATGTGCTGAGTGGGAATTGAGCNTGCGACATCACAACCACCAATCCTCTATCACAATGATAAACTTTTACAACTCCCCCCCTTGGACTTCAATGTTGTCCAGAATGTAACATATACATAAAAGTGAGCACAAGGATGGGGACCACCTCTGGGAGCCAAGGGGGCCCATGGATGGTCAGAAGCCATTACGGTGGTGCTCAGCATGGATCTTGAGATCCTCTAGAGGATCTCCCGCTCCCCTGGGCTCAATGCGCCTGCGTGTGATGTACCCAGTCTGTGATGTCCAAGACCTCCTCGAGAAAACAATTGCAAGCCGCTGCAATAGGTCGGCGACATACACATACACATGGTATGTGCATGTCCAAATGTTTGTGCATGTACATGCACCTAGACACATGTGTTTATGTGTTTATGTGTGTGTGTGCGTGTGTGTGTGTGTGTGTGTGTGTGTCTGCTGGATACATGTATTCTAATCCAACGAGTGTATGGTGCTCCCTACAAATCTCTTAATCATGGAGCTATGGATTTGGTGCTAGCACCTTTGAATGCAAGCTAAGGTCGGTTATGATGGATGGAGAGCTGTACTTGCACTACTGCACTCACAGAGTGCACTAATAAGAAAACCTGGCATATGTAATCCTGTTTGTGGCCAGCCGTGTACACGCATGACGATGGATGACATATGTACACATATACATGCATACACATATGCTGTATTGCACTTTATTTGCAGTCCCTCACTTGTTTGCTTGTCTCCCTGCTGTGTGCGTGTGCCTTTGCATCTATTGCACAGGA
>NW_003307684.1:10478-11225 GCF_000143455.1 Volvox carteri f. nagariensis | reverse complement strand
TACTGGACACAGTGCGCCTGGCTACTGCACTAGTAGAATGCCGCGGGTGGTGACACGTCAGCGCCGCGGTACTAGGATAGTGGACACAGCGCGCCTGGCTACTACACTAGTAGAATGCCGCGGGTGGTGGCATGTGAGCGCCGCGGCTACTACCTTACTGGACACAGTGCGCCTGGCTACTGCACTAGTAGAATGCCGCGGGTGGTGACACGTCAGCTCCACAGCTACTAGGATAGTGGACACAGCGCGCCTGGCTACTACACTAGTAGAATGCCGCGGGTGGTGACATGTGAGCGCCGCGGCTACTACCTTACTGGACACAGTGCGCCTAGCTACTGCACTAGTAGAATGCCGCGGGTGGTCACATGTCAGCGCCACGGTACTAGGATAGTGGACACAGCGCGCCTGGCTACTGCACTAGTAGAATGCCGCGGGTGGTGACACGTCAGCGCCGCGGCTACTACCTTACTGGACACAGTGCGCCTGGCTACTGCACTAGTAGAATGCCGCGGGTGGTCACATGTCAGCTCCACGGCTACTAGGATAGTGGACACAGCGCGCCTGGCTACTGCACTAGTAGAATGCCGCGGGTGGTGACACGTCAGCGCCACGGTACTAGGATAGTGGACACAGCGCGCCTGGCTACTACACTAGTAGAATGCCGCGGGTGGTGACATGTGAGCGCCGCGGCTACTACCTTACTGGACACAGTGCGCCTGGCTACGGCACTAGTAGAATGCCGCGGGT
>NW_003307684.1:3588-8780 GCF_000143455.1 Volvox carteri f. nagariensis | reverse complement strand
TCAGGATAGTGGACACAGCGCGCCTGGCTACTACACTAGTAGAATGCCGCGGGTGGTGACACGTCAGCGCCGCGGCTGCTAGCTTAGTTGACACAGCGCGCCTGGCTACTACACTAGTAGAATGCCGCGGGTGGTGACACGTCAGCTCCACGGCTACTAGGATAGTGGACACAGCGCGCCTGGCTACTGCACTAGTAGAATGCCGCGGGTGGAGACACCTCAGCTCCACGGCTACTAGGATAGTGGACACAGCGCGCCTGGCTACTACACTAGTAGAATGCCGCGGGTGGTGACATGTGAGCGCCGGGGCTACTACCTTACTGGACACAGTGCGCCTGGCTACTGCACTAGTAGAATGCCGCGGGTGGTCACATGTCAGCTCCACGGCTACTAGGATAGTGGACACAGCGAGCCTGGCTACTACATTAGTAGAATGCCGCGGGTGGTGACACGTCAGCGCCGCGGCTGCTAGCTTAGTGGACATAGCGCGCCTGGCTACTGCACTAGTAGAATGCCGCGGGTGGTGACACCTCAGCGCCGCGGCTGCTAGCTTAGTGGACAAAGCGCGCCTGGCTACTACATTAGAAGAATGCCGCGGGTGGTGACACGTCAGCGCCGCGGCTGCTAGCTTAGTGGACATAGCGCGCCTGGCTACTGCACTAGTAGAATGCCGCGGGTGGTGACACCTCAGCGCCGCGGCTGCTAGCTTAGTGGACAAAGCGCGCCTGGCTACTGCACTAGTAGAATGTTGCGGGTGGTGACACGTCAGCGCCGCGGCTACTAGGATAGTGGACACAGCGCGCCTGGCTACTACACTAGTAGAATGCCGCGGGTGGTGACATGTGAGCGCCGCGTCTACTACCTTACTGGACACAGTGCGCCTGGCTACTGCACTAGTAGAATGCCGCGGGTGGTCACATGTCAGCTCCGCGGCTACTAGGATAGTGGACACAGCGCGCCTGGCTACTGCACTAGTAGAATGCCGCGGGTGGTGACATGTGAGCGCCGGGGCTACTACCTTACTGGACACAGTGCGCCTGGCTACTGCACTAGTAGAATGCCGCGGGTGGTCACATGTCAGCTCCACGGCTACTAGGATAGTGGACACAGCGAGCCTGGCTACTACATTAGTAGAATGCCGCGGGTGGTGACACGTCAGCGCCGCGGCTGCTAGCTTAGTGGACATAGCGCGCCTGGCTACTGCACTAGTAGAATGCCGCGGGTGGTGACACCTCAGCGCCGCGGCTGCTAGCTTAGTGGACACAGCGCGCCTGGCTACTGCACTAGTAGAATGCCGCGGGTGGTGACACGTCAGCTCCACGGCTACTAGGATAGTGGACACAGCGCGCCTGGCTACTACACTAGTAGAATGCCGCGGGTGGTGACACGTCAGCGCCGCGGCTACTAGCATAGTGGACACAGCGCGCCTGGCTACTGCACTAGTAGAATGCCGCGGGTGGTGACACGTCAGCTCCACGGCTACTAGGATAGTGGACACAGCGCGCCTGGCTACTGCACTAGTAGAATGCCGCGGGTGGTGACACGTCAGCTCCACGGCTACTAGGATAGTGGACACAGCGCGCCTGGCTACTGCACTAGTAGAATGCCGCGGGTGGTGACATGTCAGCGCCGCGGCTACTACCTTAGTGGACACAGCGCGCCTGGCTACTGCACTAGTAGAATGCCGCGGGTGGTGACACGTCAGCGCCGCGGCTACTAGGATAGTGGACACAGCGCGCCTGGCTACTGCACTAGTAGAATGCCGCGGGTGGTGACACGTCAGCGCCACGGCTACTAGGATAGTGGACACAGCGCGCCTGGCTACTGCACTAGTAGAATGCCGCGGGTGGTGACACGTCAGCGCCGCGGCTACTAGGATAGTGGACACAGCGCGCCTGGCTACTGCACTAGTAGAATGCCGCGGGTGGTGACATGTCAGCTCCGCGGCTACTACCTTAGTGGACACAGCGCGCCTGGCTACTGCACTAGTAGAATGCCGCGGGTGGTGACACGTCAGCTCCGCGGCTACTAGGATAGTGGACACAGCGCGCCTGGCTACTGCACTAGTAGAATGCCGCGGGTGGAGACACCTCAGCTCCACGGCTACTAGGATAGTGGACACAGCGCGCCTGGCTACTACACTAGTAGAATGCCGCGGGTGGTGACATGTGAGCGCCAGGGCTACTAGCTTAGTGGACACAGCGCGCCTGGCTACTGCACTAGTAGAATGCCGCGGGTGGTCACACGTCAGCTCCACGGCTACTAGGATAGTGGACACAGCGCGCCTGGCTACTGCACTAGTAGAATGCTGCGGGTGGTGACACGTCAGCGCCACGGCTACTAGGATAGTGGACACAGCGCGCCTGGCTACTGCACTAGTAGAATGCCGCGGGTGGTGACACGTCAGCGCCGCGGCTACTAGCTTAGTGGACACAGCGCGCCTGGCTACTACACTAGTAGAATGCCGCGGGTGGTGACACGTCAGCTCCACGGCTACTAGGATAGTGGACACAGCGCGCCTGGCTACTACACTAGTAGAATGCCGCGGGTGGTGACACGTCAGCGCCGCGGCTACTAGCTTAGTGGACACAGCGCGCCTGGCTACTGCACTAGTAGAATGCCGCGGGTGGTGACACGTCAGCTCCGCGGCTACTAGGATAGTGGATACAGCGCGCCTGGCTACTGCACTAGTAGAATGCCGCGGGTGGTGACCCGTCAGCGCCGCGGCTACTAGCTTAGTGGACACAGCGCGCCTGGCTACTGCACTAGTAGAATGCTGCGGGTGGTGACACTTCAGCGCCGCGGCTACTAGGATAGTGGACACATCGCGCCTGGCTACTGCACTAGTAGAATGCTGCAAGTGGTGACACGTCAGCTCCACGGCTACTAGGATAGTGGACACAGCGCGCCTGGCTACTGCACTAGTAGAATGCTGCGGGTGGTGACCCGTAAGCGCCGCGGCTACTAGCTTAGTGGACATAATGCGCCTGGCTACTGCACTAGTAGAATGCTGCGGGTGGTGACACCTCAGCGCCACGGCTACTAGGATAGTGGACACAGCGCGCCTGGCTACTGCACAAGTAGAATGCTGCGGGTGGTGACCCGTAAGCGCCGCGGCTACTAGCTTAGTGGACATAGCGCGCCTGGCTACTGCACTAGTAGAATGCCGCGGGTGGTGACACTTCAGCGCCGCGGCTACTAGGATAGTGGATACAGCGCGCCTGGCTACTGCACTAGTAGAATGCCCCGGGTGGTGACACGTCAGCGCCGCGGCTACTAGCTTAGTGGACACAGCGCGCCTGGCTACTGCACTAGTAGAATGTTGCGGGTGGTGACACGTGAGCGCCGCGGCTACTAGGATAGTGGACACAGCGCGCCTGGCTACTGCACTAGTAGAATGCTGCAAGTGGTGACACGTCAGCGCCGCGGCTACTAGGATAGTGGACACAGCGCGCCTTACTACTGTACTAGTAGAATGCCGCGGGTGGTGACACCTCAGCTCTACGGCTACTAGGATAGTGGACACAGCGCGCCTGGCTACTGCACTAGTAGAATGCTGCGGGTGGTGACCCTTAAGCGCCGCGGCTACTAGCTTAGTGGACATAGCGCGCCTGGCTACTGCACTAGTAGAATGTTGCGGGTGGTGACACGTCAGCGCCGCGGCTGCTAGGATAGTGGACACAGCGCGCCTGGCTACTGCACTAGTAGAATGCCGCGGGTGGTGACACGTCAGCGCCGCGGCTACTAGGATAGTGGACACAGCGCGCCTGGCTACTGCACTAGTAGAATGCCGCGGGTGGTGACTCTTCAGCGCCGCGGCTACTAGGATAGTGGACACAGCGCGCCTGGCTACTGCACTAGTAGAATGTTGCGGGTGGTGACACGTCAGCGCCGCGGCTACTAGGATAGTAGACACAGCACGCCTTACTACTGCACTAGTAGAATGCCGCGGGTGGTGACACCTCAGCTCCGCGGCTACTAGGATAGTGGACACAGCGCGCCTGGCTACTGCACTAGTAGAATGCCGCGGGTGGTGACACGTCAGCGCCGCGGCTACTAGGATAGTGGATACAGCGCGCCTGGCTACTGCACTAGTAGAATGCCGCGGGTGGTGACACGTCAGCGCCGCGGCTACTAGCTTAGTGGACATAGCGCGCCTGGCTACTGCACTAGTAGAATGTTGCGGGTGGTGACACGTGAGCGCCGCGGCTACTAGGATAGTGGGCACACTGCGCCTGGCTACTGCACTAGTAGAATGCTGCGGGTGGTGACTCTTCAGCGCCGCGGCTACTAGGATAGTGGACACAGCGCGCCTGGCTACTGCACTAGTAGAATGCTGCGGGTGGTGACCCGTAAGCGCGGCGGCTACTAGGATAGTGGACACAGCGCGCCTGGCTACTGCACTAGTAGAATGCCGCGGGTGGTGACACGTCAGCGCCGCGGCTACTAGGATAGTGGAGACAGCGCGCCTGGCTACTGCACTAGTAGAATGCCGCGGGTGGTGTATGTCAGCGCCGCGGCTACTAGCTTAGTGGACACAGCACGCCTGGCTACTGCACTAGTAGAATGTTGCGGATGGTGACACGTCAGCGCCATGGCTACTAGGATAGTGGACACATCGCGCCTGGCTACTGCACTAGTAGAATGCTGCAAGTGGTGACACGTCAGCGCCGCGGCTACTAGGATAGTGGACACAGCGCGCCTTACTACTGCACTAGTAGAATGCCGCGGGTGGTGACACCTCAGCTCCACGGCTACTAGCTTAGTGGACATGGCGCGCCTGGCTACTGCACTAGTAGAATGTTGCGGGTGGTGACACGTGAGCGCCGCGGCTACTAGGATAGTGGGCACACTGCGCCTGGCTACTGCACTAGTAGAATGCCGCGGGTGGTGACTCTTCAGCGCCGCGGCTACTAGGATAGTGGACACAGCGCGCCTGGCTACTGCACTAGTAGAATGCTGCGGGTGGTGACACCTCAGCGCCACGGCTACTAGGATAGTGGACACAGCGCGCCTGGCTACTGCACTAGTAGAATGCCGCGGGTGGTGACACGTCAGCGCCGCGGCTACTAGGATAGTGGATACAGCGCGCCTGGCTACTGCACTAGTAGAATGCCGCGGGTGGTGACACGTCAGCGCCGCGGCTACTAGCTTAGTGGACACAGCACGCCTGGCTACTGCACTAGTAGAAT
>NW_003307684.1:0-801 GCF_000143455.1 Volvox carteri f. nagariensis | reverse complement strand
GTTGCTGCGGAAGATTTGGCCAATTGTTGCCAGAATTTGAAGTCCTAATGGACCATATATTTGCGCGATGATGTCGCCCGTATCTGAGCCCGCTGGCCACCGGACTGTCACCACGATCGGTTCCAGTTCTAGTGTGGCTCTGTAGAAAGCCAAGCCTTCATTTGTTCCGTAAAAGCCACTGACGGCCTTTATCTTTTTGGTCGGTATGGATTGCGGTCTCGCGGCTGAGGTCGGCTGGCGGCCATTTTGAACATTGCCGCGGCTAACAGCCACTGCTGGTCGCCTGTGCGACATTTTCAGGCTAATTAGATAACCATACCTACGCTCAAACAATTGAGGTCGCTGTCGGTGGCCACGCCCGCGGTTGGCCGACGGTCATAGTAGCAGCTTAGTCAAGCTTGCTCTCATCCATACATATGTATGTATGTATGTATGTATGTATGTATGTATGTATGTATGTATGTATGTATGTATGTATGTATGTATGTATGTATGTATGTATGTATGTATGTATGTATGTATGTATGTATGTATGTATGTATGTATGTATGTATGTATGTATGTATGTATGTATGTATGTATGTATGTATGTATGTATGTATGACGTTGATTACACTGTGGGCTGAAAAGCCGGGGGCCCAGGGCCGAAGCACAGCGCGAGGGGCGGGTGCATACGGCTGGTTAGTCTCATGCACTCCGCCCCCGGGTCAGGCCGCACGGGAAACGACGGCCGGCACGCAACAGCGCTTGTTTGGCGCTCCAACTAGACGGGATCTATGCCCGTTGGTCTCCTAACATAAA
>NW_003307683.1:76743-90352 GCF_000143455.1 Volvox carteri f. nagariensis | reverse complement strand
CACATCAAATCACACCACATCACACCAAGAGGCGCAGCACGGCACGGCACGGCAAGAGGCCAACCCCATCCCACACTACCCTCTTGACGGTGCCGTGCCGTGCCTCTTACCACACCACATCACACCACATATACGAACATGTACACACGCACTACCCGTTCCCAACTCATGCTAATTACACACACACATAGATACACACATACATACGCACATACATACGCACCTGCCATTTACTAAGGTACTGCAGCAACCGTGGCAATGTCGCCAGTGGCAGCAGCGACCACAGCCGCAGCATCAGCGCGTCACGCGCGGAGCAATGACCGCCGCCGCCACTACCATCAACACCAGCCTCCACAGACCCGCATACCAGTACGGCGATGAGCGCGTACGGCAACGCGCCGATAACGTCCAGAAGCAGGTATGTACGGCAGTAACGGTTCCGTACTTTCACGGCGTCCATGACGATCAAGCCATCCTCGTCGTACCCTGTCGGTGTCGAGTGAGGGCGGCGGGGGATCTATCCCGGGTGAGGGGCCAGGTGAGGGGGCCACACCAGCTCTCCTCCCCCCCTGTTTAACCCCGCTTTAACGGCCCGCTTTAGTGGCGCCTCCCGCAGTGCCGCAAACAAGAGCACGCACTCTCCACCGCAAGCAATGTTCCCCTCTAACACATGCGTACATACATGCATACGTACATACATACGTATCCCGGACCCCTTAAGCTACCAACACGAACACACGAACACAGCCGTCCCCACCTCCCCCACCGGCCGCAACCACCCACCGGTCATGAAGTTGCAAACCACGTGAGCCATCCAGGCAACACTGCAGGCCAAGCATGCCACCAGGTACGACAGTGCCGTACCCGAAGTAGTGAAGGCAATCTGCGGAGGGTGTGTGAGGCGGCAGTGCCGTTGGGATGTTACACCCCCTGCTGCAGACACCCCCAAGACGACACATGGCTCAGACGACTGGGCAGGGCGCGCGGGGGCACGCAGCAGCGGAGCCTGTAGGCTGCCCTGTAGGCTGGGCTAGGTGAGCCCACCCACCCGAGAACAGCACCACTCATGCAACTGGGCTCCCATTCCCCCCAGCAACCCCAAACACCACTTTCCCAACATCTCCTAGCAGTTAAGGCGACTGGGCCCCAAGATTTGATTCTGCAGCCTCATCCCCTCCTCCCCGCTCGCTGCTTCAACGCGGGAGAGACTGAACGGGGCGCAACTACCCAACCTAACCACCCAACTACCCAGTCAACCGTAATCCCCTGTTATGACGCCCTCCCAAACCTTACCCTCCCCCCGACACCCCGCTCATCCCTCCGTCATGCCCTCCCCGCACACACACACACACACACACACACACACACACACACACCTGCAGGGACATCACGGCCGCCATGACCAGCGCCGCCATCACCCACAGCATGTCCAGTCGCATGCGGACCGTGGAGTAGGGGTGCAGCCACACCTGCTCCGTTGAGTACGACGAACATCAACGGGCGGACAAGATCAACAGCAACAGCAACAGCAATACCGCCACCAGGAGGGCAGCCATCAAGATCGGGGACCAAAGTGGAGCGGGGGGAGTGGAGGGGGGAATTATAATTATAATCGTAATCATATGATGTGTGAAACAGGGGGGTGTATCTTCGCCCGTGGCAGCTACCCTGCGAAACCCTGCCTTCCCCAGTATTTCGGAGCACCCTCATCCAGTCATCCTAGTCAACTTCTCAGTGGATCGCTCAGGTTCCGCACCCACCACCAGCATCCAACGACATCTGCCGAGTCGACAGCGGCCCAACTCCATTCCTGGTCGGCTCGCAGGTTAACTTTATCCCAGGTCACCACCGTCCATCAACTAGGGGCGCAATACCTTCCACCATCAAAAGGATTTTCGACCCTGACAGGTCTCGAACCCGGGATCTCCCGGGGGCCATGGTCCAACCTAATTATATGATGCAAGATACTCAGAAATGAACCGCCGGAAGGCGTCCAAAGTCCAAATGGAGGGGGAATGTGGCGTAGGGCGAAGGAGAGTGATGGGCCAGGAGGACGAAGGAGGGGACATGAAAAGACTATGGCGGCTGAAAATCAGTGAGCTACCCGGTCGCATGAATGGTTCAAATCCTAATCCAAATCCAAATCCAATTCTTAATCCAACAAGTTCATACACAATCAAGTTCAGATCCGATTTCGGAAACAAATTCCCACAATTTCAAACCGACAAGCTCACCTTGATCGCACCCGAGTCGCCAAACTCGTCACCCCCCGCAACCTTGGTGTAGGCGCTGCCGAAGATGTGCAGCATGTAGCTATCCGCACCGGCGTCCTGACGACGAAGCGGAGCCTCGCCACCGTCAAGACCAGCATCGTCGTCAAATCCGCCCCACTGCGTTTTCCACCTTCCCCCCTTGTTTTGCAGTCGCCGGACTGCGGCCATGACTTTCGACCAAATGCGTCGGCTAGGTTGCGGGGGCCCCCCACCATGCCCTGAAACTCGCCCTCCCAACCAACCCGCCCCACCGTGATTTCCCCCATTTTCTCCCCTTTTGCATTGCCCGGGCTGTGGCAATGACGACGTTCAAACGAATGCGTCGCCTAGGTTGCGGGGGCCCCCCGTCATGCCCTGAAACCCGCCCTCCTAACCATTCCACCCCGCCGCGTTTTCCCCCTTTCCCCCCTCGTTTTGCCATCCCCCGACTGCGGCCATGGTGACGTTCGAACGAATGCGTCGCCTAGGTTGCGGGGGGCCTATGCGATACCCTGAAACCCGCCCTCATAACCAACCCGCTTCACCTCGGTCTCCATCTTCAATGTTTACCCATCCCCTGATGGTGGCCCCACGACATATGCTATGGCATCCTATTTGTTGTGTTGCCAGCAGGCCCCCCTTACCTCACATATGTATGCTCTCGCTCCTGTCGCTGCCCCCCAATGCTGGTTTGCTGTTGCTGCAGTCCATCTGCCAAAAGGGGGAAAGGGGGGCTTGTATGTTTTGTTGTACATAGGGTTTTTACATAGGGGCCGGTAGCAGGTAGAATAATTCTGTTTAACTCAAGGCCCGTGCCTCGGTGCTCGCTTTGGTTTGAGGGTTTCTAGCATAGATATGCCGATTGGGCGGTTGGGGCATTGCGTGGAATTCATGTATGGGTGCGGTGCGGAGGTCGCATACACACTGCGGCGGACTACGCGCACACACACACGGAGCAACAAACGTGCGCGCTGCCTTCACACCTTTCTGACGCCTGTTGCTACAGATTTGTTCGCCGCGCATGTGTTGACACACTTCGTCGCAAGTCCGCTTTTGTGATGGCTGCGTTGGAATCTGAAGACATGGAAATGGCAGGCGGGATGCGAAGCACAGCATGGACAAGCTTTTTTTTCGGTTCCATTGTTCATAAATTTACAGTCGCGTGAGATGCCGTCGCGTCGCGATTTGGAATGTTTGTTTGCTGGTTGGAGTGGTTGTACGAGCCGTTGTATGAGCCGTTGTCGGTGCCGCGCTGAGTTGTTGTCGGCTTTTTCGACATTGTATATGCTGTAATCGAATGCATATCGAGGATACCCTAACCCCAACCCTAAACATGGAGTCGCCCACGAAAATGACGCTGGAGTCCCTGGTAGCGCACACAGAGTCGCCAATTGCCTTTAGAGCATCCCGTGCTCTCAACGCTATCAACCTGCTACCGGCGGAAATGCGCCATGGGCTGGGATCTGACAAGTCGTTTGAGGAGAACCTGCAGCAGCTGACGAATCAGCGATCAACACTGCCAGACAAGGACCCGCTGCTGTCTCGTCTAGACGACGCCATCATTCCTCTGGTGGAGATTCAGCGAGGAATGTTCGGAGGCGGCCCTTACGATATCTCCAGCGAGCCTGCGCCCCCGTCCCCGTCGCCGCTGCCAGCGCAGAGCTTGCTCCTTGACCTGAAGGAGAGTAACCTGATCCACGAGGTCTCCGCGCTGCTCGGGGTGCCCTACTTGTCTGAGGCTCCCAGCATAGAACCAGTCAAGCAAGTCGAGGGCATCCTCTGGGGTCCAGCGAACCGGCCACTCGTCTGCATGCCGGCGCAGATACGTGGCAATATCATCAACGTGTTCCTGCTGGTCGACACTGGCGCACCTGTCACAGAGTTCAGCCCGAGCGTGTTCACTGCACTCGGTTGTGACTCTGTGCCCATGGCCGCCATGGTGAACCTCGGCGGCTGCCGCCGCACGCAAGTGCGGCTTTGCGACCAGGGTGAGCACAGCAATCACCGGGATATCCCCATTCTCGGGGCGGACTTCATGAAGCGCAACAAGTGCCTGCTCCAGGTGGACTACCTCAACGAGATGGTGACTATCTGCTTCCAATAGTTTGGTGAGTGAATGGATGATGGGAGATGGTGTGGATGGGTGGTGCGCGGAGTAAAATGGTGAGGCACGCTAAGGTGCAAGAAGTATGAAATGCAACATTGCCCCTCCGACTTGTTTTGTCTTGGAATGATATGTATTCGCTTCTGTTTCACTCACAAGCGCTTGAGCTGTCCACCCATTTAGGGCCTGCCAAAGCTGCAAAGAAACTTGGTGTTTCACGAGTCATGGCAGCACGAGTTAGTTAGTGAAAGCATTTGCAGCACCTCTTGACCTCTGACACGATACTGTGGGCTATGGATCTGATTCGGTATTCACACCAGAGAATCCGATGCTGAGGTGTGGCCAAACGTGACACATGTGCATGGAAGTGAAAGTGCTGACCAACCCATCTTCGTTGTTTACCCTTCCCCTGAGGGTGGCCCCACGACATATGCTATGGCTCCTATTTGTTGTGTTGCCAGCAGGCCCCCCTTACCTCACATATGTATGCTCTCGCTCCTGTCGCTGCCAACACAGGTAGTGGATGGGCCCACATTGCTGTCACCTCCAGCACTGATACTGGCCCCCGAATGCTGGTTTGCTGTTGCTGCAGTCCATCTGCCAAAAATGGGAAAGGGGGGCTTGTATGTTTTGTTGTACATAGGGGCTGGTAGCAGGTAGAATAATTCTGTTGAATGCAAGAACGTATGGGCCATGCCTCAGTGCTGGCTTTGGTATGAGGGTTTCTAGCATGGATATGCCAATTGGGCGGTTGGGGCATTGAGTGGAATTCATGTATGGGTGCGGTGCTGAGCCAGCATACACGGCGGCAGACTATGTGCACACACACATGGAGCAGCACACGTGCATGCTGCCTTCACACCTTTTGACACCTGTTGCTACAGATTTGTTCACCGTGCATGTGTTGACACACTTGGTCGCAAGTTCGCTTTTGTGATGGCTGTGTTGGAATCTGAAGACATGGAAATGGGAAGCAGGATGTGAGCCATAGCATGGACAAGCATTTTTTGGTTCCGTTGTTCATGATGTTACAGTTGCATGAGATGCCGTCGTGTCATGATTTGGAAAATGTTTGTTCGCTGGTTGGAGTGGTTGTACGAGCCGCTGTATGAGCCGTTGTATGAGCCGCTGTCTGTGCCGCTCTGAGTTGTTGTCGGCTTTTCCGACATTGTATGCACTGTAATCAAATGCATAATGATATGCTGTGTTGCTTGATGAAACACAGTTTGCCAGGCGGTTGTTGTTTGATGGTGTGTCCAGACATTAGCCGCCTGTGGCTGTGTGGCCGCTTAGAGGAAAGGGACGGGGGTGGGGGGAAAAACAAGAGTTAGGCTGTAGGGATGAGAAGGAGAGGAGAATGCGTGCAGGGCGCGGGTGGCTGGGGCGGTGAAGCGGGCGGCACAGGAAGGGGAACAGTGGTACATACTCTAGATGCTGCCCTCATCGCTGACGTGCGCCCAGCTACTTTGGCTGTGTACGGTGGATGAGCACTTCGGCTTCAGTTATGCATGCGAGCTTGCCTTGCTCTCGTTACAATGCAAGCCTGGCGGAAATGCCTACTTGAGGCCGGGTACTAGTTATCAGGGCCCCCCTACATTAAAGGGACCATACACCAGGTCATGTCCTCAAATCATGTATGCGTCTATATGTGCATCACCCGCTTTAGTCTGTGGAGTTGCTTGTGTGGTGTTCGCATGTCGCCGAACATCCATTTGCACACTCCATTTGAGCACAACAGCTTTGCTTGTCGCTCCCATCACACCTATCATTCTGCAAGTTGTTTCACACATGCTAAAACTAGCATACAGGAAGCAGGGCGCCACAGGGCATCATCGGGGCAGAGAGAAACCCACGGGTCTGCAACAAATATACAGTTCGAACACATGCATGCACATGCACACACACAGCTGCAGCTGCGTGCGCACAAAATCTCACTTGCACGCCACAGGGTGGTGTGCCTCAAAACAACTTACACCACCACAAGTGGGAGAAGACAAAACACATGCATTCCTACCAACAAAAACGCGCGTTCCTCCACATTAGTGTTTGTGTAAAAGATGTTAAAAAGAGTCCCCCACTGCACCTCTCTCCAGCCCTCCACAGCTGGACGACCCTCTGGCCCATAAAAAGAGTCTAAACGTACCCCACATCCCATACCACATTGCATGCATCTGACATGTATCGTGCTTTGGATGTATTCCAAATGCATCCCCCTAAACCCCGGCATCGTCGAGACATTCTGACACATTCGGATATTGTGTCCATGATGTGGCCTCACAATGAATCAGGGCGGCGTGTGGTGGTGTCACGTGGCGTGTTTGAAAAAACAACTGACCCCCAGGGGCTGTGTGGTGAAGGCTGTGGTGAGATGAAACAACACAGCAAGAGCCCCTCACCCATGTGTTGTGCACAACATCCAAACAATTAAAAACCCCGCACACGACACAACACCTGCCACTGCCCATCCGGGAGTCTGGGGGTGTCTCTCCAGAAGTTAAATAAATTACAGGCTTGATGGCTGTTTTAGCGTGCCACGCGTTTGTGTGTCTCTGCTGGGTGTGTGTGTGATGACTCTCCTATGAATGTCCAGTCAAATGAACAGTTGAGCCACTGGCTAAATAACTAAAATACGACAGGGACCCTGGGGGATTCGTGTGGGCGTGAATGTTGCATATGCTAATAACACTGAGGCCTCCAGGCCCATAGAACCGTGTGGCTGTTTTTTCCTTCGGGGCGTGAACCAAGGGAGACATGGCGCTCCATCTCCATCCTTCCATCATTTCACCCTCCCTCCCTCCAACCCTACCTCCACCCTCCCTCAATAATCCCTCCACAATACCTTTTCCCACTCTTCCTCCACCCTTCCTCCATCATCCCCCCCACTTCCCTCCACGCTCCCTCCCATCACCTCCCTTCCCCTTCCATCTGCCCTCCCTTCTGCCATCCTGTGCCTTCCCCTCTGCTGTCCCCTGCGCTCCCTTGGCCTTCCCTCCCTCCGTCCTTTGCATGTGAATGTGTGTGCCCCACCATCCGTGTGCTCATGCATTCATGTACAAATGTGTGTATGTATCATGGATCAGTACGGGACACCTGGGAATTGAACCCAGACCCACAAGAACGTGGGTGGCACCTCTGCCCTGTTCCAATTCCCGCCACGCCACGCCACGCTTTCCCCCTTTCCCCCTCGTTTTGCCATCCCCCGACTGCAGCCATGGTGACGTTCGAACTAATGCGTCCCCTAGGTTGCGGGGGACCCCCGACATGCCCTGAAACATGCCCTCCTAACCATTCTGCCCCGCCCTGTTTTCCCCCTTTCCCCCCTCGTTTTGCCATCCCTGGACTGCGGCCATGGTGACGTTCAAACGAATGCGTCGCCTAGGTTGCGGGTGTCCCCCGTCATGCCCTGAAACACGCCCTCCTAACCATTCCGCCCCGCCGTGTTTTCCCCCTTTCCCCCCTCGTTTTGCCATCCCCCGACTGCGGCCATGGTGACGTTCGACCGAATGCGTCGCCTAGGTTGCGGGGGCCCCCCATCATGCCCTGAAACCCTGAAATGCATTCCCCAGGCACCAAGCACATGCAGCAAAAGGCAATAACAGCGCCTGCAAGATTGCTTCGTCATTTCCTCTCCCTCCTCCCCCTTCCCCTTGTCACCCAGGGTTCCCCACCCACCCACTCACCCTTATACACCGTGCCAAAGCTACCCTCCCCCAGGAGCGATAACACCTGGACTCAGACAGGTGGGGCATTTGAAAAGGTTTGAAATTTGAATTTGAATTTGGATTTGGATTTTGTCTCGGATTTGGATGCGGGTTTGGATTTGGGACAGACTGACAGACGCACCTGTACTTGCAGTGCGCCTCCCCGATGTTTCTGAGCTGCCAGCAGCAACGACCGTCGTACGGATTCGACATCCGAGGGATCCGGGGGCCCTGCAGCGGGGGAGCCGGGGTGGGGGGTGGGGGGCCAGCAGGGGGCAGCAGGTTTGGGCGGGAGAATGTAGACAGCCGTGTCGCCACGTTGCCGTACGTGCCCTAACTTTGCAAATTGGTCGCATTCATCTCCGTACGACACCCTCTCCCTGGACATGCGGAACAGGCTCCACCGCCGCCGCCGAGGTCACATACCCATGTCGTACTCCATGGCGGCCACGACGTCCCACGTGGCACCTACCTAACTGGCCTCGCCCGACAGGAGCCGCAGCAGCAGCAGCAGCAGCAGCCGCAGTCAGGGCTGCGGCTTCGCCGCCGCTGACGCCACTGGAATCTGCCGGCGCCGGTACCGCCACCGCCACCGCTGCCACCACCGGCAGCGGCGGCGTCTTGCTGCTGGAAGTGGATACCTCAGCACCGCCGCCACCGCCGCCGCATTGGGTGCCGCTGCTCTCCCCCTCCGACAAGGTTGGCTTACTGGCTGTCGTACTGCCACCGCCACCACCACTGCTGTCGCCGTCGAAACCGCCTCCACCATCAACGCGGCGGGGGAGATCAGTGCCAGCTATTCCAGTATCCTTCCGAGCCGCCTCTGCCGGCATCACCCTGGTCATCCTTTCCCGTACATGCAGTACACCCGTCCCGGTCAAGGATCCCGTCCCCGCCGCCGCCGTCTCGCATCCCTCGACGCCGGCAGCCGCGCCGCCGCCGCCGCCGGCAGGGCCGCCGCCACCGCCACATTTACCGTCATCGGCGGCCTCCACCGCCACCCACCGCCGCCGCCGGAGTACGTACATCCCGGCAAGTGCTGCAGCGACAAGCGCTAATGCGGCGCCGCCACCTACACAGGGTGCCACAAGCCTGAGAACTGAGCGGCTGGCCAGGGGGCTACACAGCATTGCGAGATGTGTACACAGGAGTGCACACACACACACACGAGGTACGTGTGGGTTGCCGTACACTGCTTCACGTCCACCAGGGCCCTTACCGCAAAACAGCTGAATAGCTAGTTGTACGGCAAGTACGGCAGCTGCTAGACAATACTTCTCACCGGCCAAACCCGCCGCCAGCCCCACGACCACCCATTGGGAGGGACTGTCACCGCCGCCGCCGCCGCCAGCATCACCACGTCCACCAGTCGCCATTTGCTGCACGTTGGCATCCACCCCCGCCGCAGTCGTCGAGCCACCCTTCGGCGGCGGGAGCGGCGGTGGAATTCCAGGAAGGGAAACCTCAGTTTTCGGCAATCCTAAGGCAGGTCCCCTGCCTTGAATCAGTTGCGTCTTTGACCTGTCTTCTTATGTCCGCCAATCTTATCCCACGGAGTTCAACTGCCTACCAGACGCTAAGGCTGGGTGGGACCTCCGCCTCCAGCGAGACGGCCAGCATGTTCTTTGGTGGCACCAATCGCTCCTGCAGCTGTTCGACCTTGTGTCATTCAGGAGCAGGCACCTGAGTGTGGACGCGTTCTGCTCTGCACTCCTTGACACCTGGGAGCAAAATGGCATCCGCCGTCCAGTTTTACATTTCGGCAACCACACTTCGTAAACACCTTCGGCAACCACTCCTCCTGTACACGGACTGCCAGGGCGTCGTGGATGACTACCTGGAGGGCACACTTAGCACCTGGCCCCGTGGAGCTCTGAATGGGTGCCCTTGTTGTGGGGACACTCTCAGGTGTAGCAGTGCAGTGAGTGGCGCGGCCGCAGCCGCCCCAGCCCCTGTTACCAGCACCGCAGCGCTGGGGGTCGTGGAAGAACCAGCAGCAGTGGAGGGGCCGGAGCCTGGACTGGAGCGCACAGAGGGCGGCAGGCAGCCCTGCAGCCACTGAGGGCAATCCCGTCCCCCCAGTCCCGTCAGCCGGCGCAGCAGCCCCGGGAACCATGGCGGCCCTGAGTGGGGAGTGGTTGTCAGGATTCACCGGACCTGCGGGTGTGTGTAGGGAAGCACATACGCACATATCGAGAGACACACACGCGTGCACGCGCATGGAGTTGCTGACTGCTGGAGGGACTGAACTCCGGTGCACCGCCCCACCTTGTGGGTCGTTCTCCGTGACCGTCAGCATGAACAGCTCCCCCCGGGGCGATAACAGCTCCGGCAGCTGCATGGAAGGGGAGAGGCAAACCCGGCATTCACGTCAGTAGTGGCTGGAGGCCTTACTCGGGGGTAGCAGTGACAGCTGCAGCAGCCCAGCAGCAAGATCCATCAGATCTGACAGTGTGCAGTCCTGCATCCCCTCATTCACTCACAGCCAGGTCCCAACACCCACACACCCGCCCACCCACCAGTGGCAGCACTTTGTCAATGACCCTCCTGCCCCGATGATCCCCTGCCCCGGCGGACGCTATGCCGCCCCGCTCCACCTCCTCGTCTGGGGTGGGCACATAGGGCGTGTTGAACACCTGGGAGCAACGGACCGGTGGTTGGGAGTGGGTGGCGGAACATGTGAAGACCAATGCGGCATGGAGTCCAGCACCGGCATAGAGTAGGACCGAGGACTGAGGCCCCTTGCGACTGGCACTGGGGTGAGAGAGCACTACCCGCGTTGTGTAAGCGTGTGGAGGGTGTACGGTATTACGTATTAGTACAGGTGGACCCAAGGGCCGCTACAGCTATTTCAGCAGGAGGTTGAAGGACCAGACCTTACAGTTGGACCCACCATCACATCAACACTACCGTGTAACGCGTCCCACAGAGGACCTAGAAGGCTGGAGGTCTGATCTGAGAAGGCTAGATCACATCTGATGAGCTTGGAGAGTCAGGCGGGTAGCTTCCACCGCAGCGGGGCTGTGGTCAATCGCCAACAGCTGGCAGTAGCACTGGCGGACCTGTCAGCGGTCGACCTTGGCCATGGCATACCGGATATGGTGAAATGTCTCGACATGGATTTCTGCAAAGCAGCCCGCATCCTGAAAATTTTATACGTGCCTTTTCGATCAGCAACAAAGGTTACAAACACAAATTTTGGCTTGGGACGGACAACCTCACTTTTTCGAACCTGGCCACACTCGAACCTGGCCCAAATGCCAAACGCCATGCAAAACCCGGTACCTCAGAAGTCGACCCCCCTCCAATCACCCTGAAAATTTGACACAACGACCTTCATGACATTAGAACCCAATGCAATGACTTTTCGGCATGGGCTCAACGTTCTACCGCCACTGACATGGTGTCAGTTTCCCAACGTTGGAACCTGTGCCATACCAATCTTGTTGCCACAGTGCAGTGAAACCAACACTGCATCTTCCGTTCATATTAGTGACTCCAGGATTGCTGCAAGCCTGCCACCCTTATTCACCCTCCCTCGTACCTGATCAGGTCGGCCCTACACTCTGCAGTGGATCATCCTGGTCTACATTATCATTTACAGACTTCGACGTCGCTGCTGCATTTGTAGATGGCGGAAATCTCCACCATCCTAAGGAGGTGAGTTCTTCACTCTCCCTTCGCCGTTGGCCAACCGCCTATAACTTGAGGCTGGGTTGGCTCGGGCGACTGGAGGGTCCGACGGGGGGGATTGCAATAGCGCTCCGGTAACGTAACGTAACGCAACGTAACATCATTTGGGCGACTGGGCGTTGGGCCCCGTAAAACTCCCGGCATGTTTTTAGGGTTCATATGAATGAGCTGTGGTGGACTGAGAAGCACACTGGGCTTTGTGGGCAGCCTGCTGGTTCACCGGTGGTGGTGAAAGGTGCGGTGGTAGGAGGGGTAGAAGAGGCCGAGCGAGACGGATGCTCTTCTTTCAGATGGAGACTGCGACCTTAGCCATGCATGCAGCCATGGCGATCGCCACCGCACCGCGGCCGCCGGCACCCGACGTGCTTCCGTACAAATGAGCTGATGTGGAGGGGTACGCCCGGTCCTGGCGTGGGTCGCGGCATTCCCGGCAGGCTTGCATGCGGCAACGCACACACACACACACATACACACACACGGGCACAACAGAAGACGTCAAACTGCTCTAGCTGCTGGGTTGGGCACGCTATTAAAGTTGCGCTCGCTGGCATATAGCTATCAGCTCAAGCTCAAGCTCATCGCCGCAAAGGTGCGACAACTGCTGGCCTGTCACAAGAGCCAGTGTCTTTTTGAACAGCAGCAACTAAGGGTCGCCCATCCGGGCGGGTCTGAGGACGACTCTGGCGATGCTGGTCGATTATGTCGTGCAGCTTTGGGTGGCATACTGTCAGCAGTCTCAGTAACAAGCTTTGGTGCCGTACCACGTGCGCCGTATTTATTGTGGTGCCGTACCATGCCGTATGCCGTACGTAATAAAGTATTCTGGCGCAGGTTTTCATTCGTGACTTATCCCGCCCGCTTGATGAGATTAATGTCATAACGTTTCAGCAACAGACGCATCGCGAATATATATCTACTACGGCTTGCAAGCCTCTTCAGACAAAATAAAAGTCACAGAAGGAAAAAAAGATAAAATCCTAAATACGCCAAATAATGGAAAACACGGAATCCTGTGCATGGTACCCACCATCATCACCACCATCACGACGTGCCCACATAAAAGCAGTACCTATCCAGAGTGGGCATATGAATTCCGGTGCTGCATCCTAAAACATGCCCCCACAAGGCGGCCATTCCGGCAGCAGCAGCTACAGCTTGCAGCCTTAAGGAGGGCTCCACCCTAGGCACTTCCAAATCACCACCATCACAGAAAGTGTACGGAGTGGGCCACGGGAATTACCGGGTACGTTGATGGTTCAGCGAATGATCCGAGCAGTTAGCAGTTTAGTAAATACTTCCATGTCCATGTGTGTGTGTGCGTGTGTATCGCGCCTCACCCTGCCATCAAAACGGCCCCCTGCGCCGCTTTGCTTCCTGAACCGCATTCTCTCATCATAGTAAAGTGTGGCGCTCTATCTGCGCTACCTTGCTCTGTTCGCCAAAAGAGAAGAGCCACAACATGTATGTCGCCCTCCCATTCGAACAAGCATGGAATGTAAGAGCACACAATCACAATCACACACACGTGAAACTGGTCCGGTGTGACATGATGCAGTTCTACCCGTACACGTGCCGTACACCCAATAGGTCGACCGCAGGGATTTTGGGGGGAACACCTATTTTGCGGCGGCATGGCGAGTCCCCCCGTCCCATTGCCCCTCATGGGGCCCCAATGGGGGGTGAAGCCAAGTCAAAAACATGTCGGAGATCAAGTTATCATATAACATAACATATGTCGTCATCATCACGGCGATGTGCCAGCATGTGCCGTGGGTCCAGAAGTCGTGTGCAGCAACGAGGACGTGACCCCCACCCCTGCCATCGGGGTTTCCCCACCCCACCCCACTCCGGGTAAACAC
>NW_003307683.1:75290-75833 GCF_000143455.1 Volvox carteri f. nagariensis | reverse complement strand
AATGCCCGGAAGCAGGAAAGGGTAAAGCGCTGATCTCCAAAGCGGGGTGGAAATGAAGTGAAGTGGAGTGAAGTGGAGTGAAGTGGAGGGTGCGAAAAATGGAACGAGAAAAGGGAACAGCTGGGACGGGGGGAGGGAGAATGTGGGAAGCCAGGGGTGAGTAGCCACCAGCCAGGTCTCCTCAGCTTCCTTTCGCCCTGACGCTTGACATCCATCCGGGGCTGTGTATCCTCGGTTGGCGCTATCGGGTCGGTCAGGCCAAACAGCCTCAGCTCAACCTCCGATATATGAAAATCCCGTGAAACTGAGATCGACGCACCCGTGGAACCACCCAAACACCCAGGCCCTTTTCCTCCCCAACACCACCTCCGAGCCATGGGCACATGGCCACACCCACCACTAAGTAGCCCCGAACGACAGCTTCTTGGAACTTCATGTACGACTCGCTGTTTCGCTTGCCGCCTGGATCCAGCAGCTGCGTCATCTCGTGGCTCATTTTAAAAGCTGCGGATTCAAATCCCATGTTGCGCCCGGGGCTGATGT
>NW_003307683.1:73294-74080 GCF_000143455.1 Volvox carteri f. nagariensis | reverse complement strand
GCGGCACGGTTGCCAAGTACGCGTGTGTGTTTTAGTGACGTGACACGTTGACACGGGTGGGCAGCGGAGCTCGTAACAGCCGTGTGGAAAGGGCTGATAGGGTTCCACACCTGCCAGCCCTCCTCGCCTCCCGTCCCCTCCCCTCCCCTCCCGTCCCCTCCCCTCCCCTCCCCTCCCGTCCCCTCCCCTCCCCTTCCTCCCCTGCCCTCCCTCTCCTCCCCGCCCTCCCCCCCCGTCCCCTCCCCTCCCCTTCCTCCCCTCCCCTCCCCTTCCTCCCCTCCCCTCCCCTTCCTCCCCTGCCCTCCCTCTCCTCCCCGCCCTCCCGCCCCCGCCCTTACACTCCCCCCATACCTGAAGCGCCAGCACATCTTGGCGGCAGTCATCCCCGACTTTGAAGATGCAGCCTACCTCCCGGTTTATGGGTGGTAAGGGCGGAGGCTGCTTCTCAGCAACCCTGAACTTGACCAGGATGGGAACCTGTCGGCCGCCGGGCAGTAACGCGCAAGGGGGGGGAGGGGTGCATGAAGGAGGAGGAGGAGGAGAAGAAGACAAAAGGATAGAGGAGCGGGGGGCCGGGGGGAAAGAGTATTATCCTGCGCCGCATGTGCGTGTTTTACTCGGTGTTCTGTGACTCACACAAAAGTCACTCCGCCGCTCCTCCCGTTCCCCATTTGCCGTTGCCGTTTCTTACACCACACACACCCCCCTCCCCCGCACCTTGGCCGCGCTCTGCATGGGCGCGCCGCTCTCCGGGATGTGCCCCACCACGTAACAGTCGGGGTTCGG
>NW_003307683.1:53187-57427 GCF_000143455.1 Volvox carteri f. nagariensis | reverse complement strand
TTATGTTAGGAGACCAACGGGCATAGATCCCGTCTAGTTGGAGCGCCAAACAAGCGCTGTTGCGTGCCGGCCGTCGTTTCCCGTGCGGCCTGACCCGGGGGCGGAGTGCATGAGACTAACCAGCCGTATGCACCCGCCCCTCGCGCTGTGCTTCGGCCCTGGGCCCCCGGCTTTTCAGCCCACAGTGTAATCAACGTCATACATACATACATACATACATACATACATACATACATACATACATACATACATACATACATACATACATACATACATACATACATACATACATACATACATACATACATACATACATACATACATACATACATACATACATACATACATACATACATACATACATACATACATACATACATACATACATACATACATACATACATACATACATACATACATACATACATACATACATACATACATACATACATACATATATACATATATACATACATACATACATACATACATACATACATACATACATACATACATACATACATACATACATACATACATACATACATACATACATACATACATACATACATACATACATACATACATACATACATACACAAACCTGAGATGCTGGTGACCTGGCTGAAGTAGCCGTCCTCCGCCTCCCAGTAGCCCCTCTGCTCCGAAGTCATGCCCGCCAGCACCTTGCGCTTGAGCTTTTCAGCGGCCTCCCACAGCCCGGTGTCTTGGGGGGCTCCCAACCCGAACTGGAGTATGTATGTACGTATGTATGTACGTACGTATTGTATGTATGTACGTATGTACGTGTTCGCGCCAGTAGTAGTCAGTCCGGGACGCGGACGGGAGAAGGGCCGACGGAGGGAAGGCGGGTGGGGGGGGGGGGGAAAGGGAAGGGAGGGAAAGGAGGGTGGGGGATTGGGTGAGAACTCTAGATCTGAACGGCAGGTAGGATACTGGCCCAGGAAATTAGAGAGGGATGGAGAGGGATGGAGACGGGGAGAGCGAAAGAGATAAAGCGGGGAGGAAAACGTACGTGCATGGATGAGATGCAATAGCAAAACAACAACAGCAACCACAGACGTCCTAGATCGCCAACGCCAACTACTACCGCTAAAAAAGGGAGTGGAAGAGAGGGGGCTATAGGGACTACAGACAGCCACGGACGTCAGCCATCCCCGATGCTAATAAACAATAAACTCATCCGCCAGGACACCCCTCCCAACTCACAACCGATAACCCCTCCGTCCCTCCCTTCTCCCCCTCCCTCCCTTCTCCCCCTCCCTCCCTTCCATCCCACAAGCAAACACGTCACAGACGTGACACACATACACACACGTCACACCTAGATACCTAGATACACACATACACACATACATACATACATACATACATACACGCGCACCGTTTGACCTCCGGATTGAATTCCTCGGGTGGGGGTTTCTCCTCCGTAGCCAGCGCCCACATCAGCTGGTGGGCGAACTGGTCGTCTTGGGAGGCGGTGTCGAGCAGGTACCGCCCGATGGCGCCGTCGCGTGTATCCCCCTCATCACCACCACCACCTGCACCGCCGGCCTTAGACAGAGCTATCGGGCCCTTGCGTCCGCCACTGGCGCCGCCAGCAGCGCTACCTGCACCTGCAGCAGAACCACCGACGTCGCCGTCGTGGCGCAAGGCCTGAGGGCAAGGGAGGGGGAAAGGGGGGAGGGGGAGGGGAAGGAAGACGAACCACGTGAACGACTGAAGCTGCTGCCAAGGTGGCTAGACTGATACCACCCTAACAGGAGTAAGAAAGCTGTCAGAACGAACCAGTCGAGGTTTGTGATGAAGAAGTCCTCGCAATGTTGAGGGAGGGAGGAGGGAGGGAGGGAGGGTTTCAGGTTTTGGCTTCCTCCCTTTCCTCCTCTCATGGGAAACCAGCGCACCGCTCCCGTACATCATACTGCCCCCTGCTGTCGTACATAGGAGTCCTGGTCTCCCCTTGATTTATGGCACCGATCCTGAGAATCCCCCCCCCAACATCCCCACAACCCCTCACCCTTCTGATATCTCATTCCCGCATGCAGCACACTTCCATACACGCACGCAACGCCCCCCTTCACCCGCCGCAACATATCCCCCCCTCACACACGCAATCCCTCCCCTCCTAACCCCCCCCCAGTCCAACCCCTCCCACCTGCACCAGCTGGGGCAGGAAAAAGACCACCTTGCCCGGTGAGGCAGCGTGGAGGCAGCGTAACGCATACGCCTTAACACCCTTGTGATGCTGTGCCGGACCGCACAGCAGTTGGAGACCTTGTACGGCACTGGCAGGGGCCCACGTGGCCAGAGCTGCCAGCTGCGGTATACGCGCACGTACGGCATCGTCCGTGGCCAGTACCATGGCCGCGTCGGGCAGGGCCTGGACCCGTGGGTCGCTGGCGGAGGAGAGTACGAGCTCCGTCAGCGCGCGGTGCGCGTCGCTGCTGGCGGCTGCGGCGATCGCTGCGGCGGCGGTCGGGACAGGGAAGCGTTTCAGGATGGCCACCGCTAGCTGTGGAGACACCTTCCAAGCGGTCCGTACATGCGCGGCCGTCAGCGGCGGCGGCGCCGCCGCCGCCGCGGTGCCTATCCTGGGTCGCGACCACTCCCGCAGCCGGGCAATCTCCGCACGGCACAGCAGCGCTAGCAGCGCTGCGGCGTCTCTGCATCCCGGACCCAACCCCTTGGCGCCGGCGCCCCATACTGCCTCGCTGGCGGATGGCCGGGAGGACCAGGATGATGCCGCCGCTGCTGCGTGGCGGGTGGGGTTTGGGGGGTAAAGAGGGTGTGGAGGGAGTTTTGCGCGAAGGGAGCGGAAAGAGCCGCGTGGCGTGCAGGCCGGTGGGAAAGATGGAACGAGGGGGCACGAGGGCGCCAAACAACCACAACCACAACAACAACGAAATGGTTATCTCTATGTGACAACAACAACAACAAAACAGCAATCATGTCATATCATATACATTTTACATAATAATATTGACTAGGTCATATCGAACATCAAAATATTGAACGAAGTGGATCACGTGCAGCGGCAACAGCAGCAATCCTCCTTCTCCTCCTTTTCATCATCATCATCATACAGCAGCAGCAACAGCAGCAGCAACAGCAGCAGCAACAGCAGCAGCAACAGCAGCAGCAACAGCAGCAGCAACAGCAGCAGCAACAGCAGCAGCAACAGCAGCAGCAACAGCAGCAGCAACAGCAGCATTTCAGCACCAACGACAACGAGAAAAAAGGATTAGCATGGGATTGTTTGGATTGGACCACCCAACCTGACACCACCCAACCTGACACCACCCAACCTGACACCACCCAACCTGACACCACCCAACCTGACACCACCCAACCTGACACCACCCAACCTGACACCACCCAACCTGACACCACCCAACCTGACACCACCCAACCTGACACCACCCAACCTGACACCACCCAACCTGACACCACCCAACCTGACACCACCCAACCTGACACCACCCAACCTGACACCACCCAACCTGACACCACCCAACCTGACACCACCCAACCTGACACCACCCAACCTGACACCACCCAACCTGACACCACCCAACCTGACACCACCCAACCTGACACCACCCAACCTGACACCACCCAACCTGACACCACCCAACTGAAAGCTCACCCGAGTCCAAGGCGCTGCGGCCATGTCGGTCGGGAGAATACACAGGCCCCGCGAGCGGTGCCGCCGCCGGCGGGCCCTTCACCCAGGGCTCCAGCGCCGCCACAAAGTCCGCCACTGCTCGGTGCTGCTCCTCAGCATCGCCCTGGGAAATCCGTGCGGTGTACGTTACAGGGTGCGAAAACCACAACAACCCTGCACGGAGAACCCTGTCGTACAGCAGCGCCTGCGGCGCCCGCCAGGGACGCCCTGGCGACCTGGCAACTCGGTCCATGTACGACAGCGCCAACTGAAGTAACCGAAACAGCGGCGCCACGGCGGCGGGGTGGCCGCACAGCCGATCCTCCGGCGCTGCCAGGGAGTGATGCAGCAGCCTGTCGTACACTGACGTCAGCGCGCGGCGTTCTGCGTCAGTACGATCCCCCGCAGAGGCCCACATCTCGAAGTAGAAGGCGATCCATTGGTGATGGCACGCCAGGGCTTGGAGCAGCTCCCATTCCGTGACATTGGCGGCGGCGGCGGCGGCGGCGGCGGCGGCTACCCCCTCACCATCATCAGCGCCGGAGGCCGCCGCCG
>NW_003307683.1:49990-53137 GCF_000143455.1 Volvox carteri f. nagariensis | reverse complement strand
CCGCCGGCTTGCCCCATTTGCCGTCGAACAGTCCCATTCCTCGGTCCACTGAGATGCTCCATACGGCAGCTGTACGACTGACGAGAGGAACCAGCCAGCTGGGTCCGGCAGTGCTGATCCAAGTCCATGCGAATGCCGCCAGTTGCATCATGTCGGGCATGAAGCTGCGACAACCACAGGGAATTCAAACCAGGAAATTTAATTGAGGAGGAAAAGCCCCGCACTGCACCACCACCTGGACCCTCACTCAGTCAGTCAGCGCTACCTGGACCTGACTTTGTGTAATACGCTGGAATCGGTTACGACCCTGGCTGCCTGGCTGCGGGGCTGCGGGGCTGGCTGCGGGGCTGCCACCTGTTTGGTGTGGTGTGGTGTGGTGTGGTGTGGCGAGCCCAGAATGAAATTGAGGGCCCAGCGCTTGCTATTACATGTGGCGCGGCCCCCCTGCCTTCCCCCTGCCTTCCCCCTGCCTTCCCCCTGCCTTCCCCCTTCCTCGTCTTTACCCCTGCGTTCCTCCTTCCTCGAACCCCCTCCAGGCCACATACACACACACACACACACACACACAGACGACAGACTACATTCCCCCCCCCGCGCACCCACCGACGGAGCGGCGCCATGCACAGTTGCTGCAGCAGCCGGTAGCTCAGCACGTCCGCGACACTCCCGGTCAGGTCGCCACCCTCGCCGTCGTCCTCCGCTGCCGTGCGAGCTAGGAACGCTGCAGCGGCCAGGTAGCGACTCCGCAGCAAAGGGAACGCGTGTCGAGCCGCCGCCAGGCCCTCCTCGAGCCCCGACAGCGCCAACTCCGCCACGGCCGCGGGTCCGGACGCCTGGCCGCCGGTGACGCACTGCATGCCCTCAATGACACCTGGAGGGGATCGCAGTGGTGACCGACATCGCGACAGACATCGCGGCCGACATCGCGGCCGACATCGCGGCCGACATCGCGGCCGACATCGCGGCCGATTGTGTTGGATTGTAGGTTGAGGGGTGGGGGTCTATACACTGGTAGGGTCTACACACTGCCGCAGAGCAGTGGCGGAGGCTTATGATTCTGCTGCTTAGGGCCTGGATCAGGGGCTGAATAGCAGATGGTGGTTGGATAACAAAACCGGGCGGCGCCAGGAAAAAATCGCAAGGATAGGGTGGCGCGATTGGCACCGGTGTGAGTGCAGCTATTGATAGATCATCGCGCAGCTGTAGAGCATGTGCTCAGGGGAACGGAGGTTGCTTGGCATCTCTGAGCTGATGTGCATGTAGCTGGCAAGAGGATTCGAACAGGTGGCGTTGATACGGGAGAACGGTTAGGATTCTGACCGATATAACGCCCCTCCTCCAATGATGGAGTGCTTCGCATTGGCGGTCGCTCGTTCCCGTTTGGGGTACGGTTAGGTGCCCCTGGCCAGCGTCAGGCCGGAATCGATATGTAACAGAAACACACATACATACACACACACTACCCAGCTACCCTCACACGTACCCAGATAGAACTGCTTGTTGCAAAGCGCCTCCGTGCCGTTGGCAGCGGAACCCGTGCCCATGCCTGCACAAACAGGCGACAGCCGCCTCGCCTCCTCCACCACCACCATGAGGTCATTGTTCCGACGGCGCGCCGCGGCACGAGCGCGCGCGTTCGCGGAGACGGCTGACGCGGCGGCGGCTGATATCGTGGCGGGGGTTCTGGGGGAAAGGTCTGCTATCAGGCCGTCCGAGCCTACGCCTGCGCCGGCCCCCTCGACGCCGCTGCCGCTGGTCGCCTTTGAAAGCGAGCGAGCATGAAAGAGGGATGAAAGAGGCCCAGAAGAGGTGAAAGGAAAAGTTCGACACAATAGCCTGCATATATGTGCTAGTGGTTGGAAAGGTAAACCCTGAAACCCAGGTAACTCACAAACACCAGGGGTTTAACTCCCAGAAAAAAAACCTAAGTACTACTACTCGACGACGCGCGAGGAGGAGCACCCCGGGGTGCTGGGCCCAGCGCGAGCACCGTCCGTCAGTTCCCGGGTAGAAGGGCGTTCACGCGGATGGGGGGGAAGCAAGGACCCACCCTTTTGCTGTGTCAGGCGGTGCAACATCAGGCGGTGCAACACTTACTGCACCTACACGCAAAGTCCGCTGATGACGGACTACCTTCCCGCACACATGCACATGCGCATCCACATGCACATCCACATCCACATGCACATGCACATCCACATGCACATGCACATGCACATGCACATGCACATCCACATGCACATGCACATCCACATGCACATGCACATCCACATGCACATGCACACACAGCCACACTCAAATCCTTGGAACAACACACCGCCACACACATACAGCAGGGGCCCCCCCTTCACACAACCCTAAGCCACAAAAACACAACAAAACACCACCAACCCCCCCACCCCACACACACCTACATTCCCAAGGAATTGGTGCAACAGCGCCTCCGTGCGCGCCGGAGCTACTCGGGCTGCCTCGAATATCCAGGACTTGAGCCAGCGCCACACCGGGCCGCCAGTCCCGGGAACCAGCAGCAGGTTGGCAGTGCCCTGGGCAGCTTGGGCGGTCAGGTTGTTGGCGCCATGCACCTCGCTGAGTGGGTGGTCCAGGCTCTCCTCCACCTCCAGCTCACCTGCGCGGGCCGGTGATGCGGGCCATGGAGGCGTTGCGGCGTTGAGGTGAGGTGAGGTGGAAATGAGAGCAAGCAGGAGGAGAGCGATGCACTCCGGAAAAGTGAAGCGGGGTGAAGAGGGGTAATAGTGGGGTAGCTGCAGAGGTGTGCACAGCAGAGGAAGCCAAGATGAGGACGCCGGCCAGACGGCCACATGGCATTCCGTCCTAGGCGGTGTAGGCATCATGTACATACACGTCACGCTGCCTAGCGGTTACTTTAGAATAATTGACTGACAGACAAACTGTCAGACAGACAGGCAGGCATCTAATCCCATCCGCTCACCCAGACACCCGCGACATCTGCCACCCAGACCCGAATACGGCCACTGAACCCCCATTTCCCCCTTTCCCCCCACACACGCACACACCATCCTTGGCATCAGCGCCACTCGTCCATGGTTCGCCTTTCCTCCACCCCCAACCCCCCAATACACTCACACTCTCACTCACATACCCACACCCACACGCAATCCCCAT
>NW_003307683.1:35207-49940 GCF_000143455.1 Volvox carteri f. nagariensis | reverse complement strand
CACGAGTAGCTCCAGTACACGGGTGCGTACGCGTCCAACAGGTCTCTCAGCAGCAGCCGCGAAACGGTGGCTACCTGCGGCGCCACACCCTCTTCATGACCGCCCACCGCGGAGCCCAGGTGGCGAATCAGGGACACCGCGAGAACCTCAAGGCAGCGCTCGGAAACACGCGCGGGACCGCCGACGGCGGCGACGGCGGCAGCGGATCCGCCCGCGCCGGCGCCGCCCTCTCCCGGCCATGCCAGGTCTGCGGCGACGGCGGTGGGCGCACCGCTGGCGTCATGGTTCCGTGTTATGAAAGACAGACCGGCGTAGCTGGGGTTGCGGCCGCTGGGGAAGCTGGAGGCCCGACGGTGGTCCTCGGGGTCGGCGGCGACGTTGCCGGCTGGCGTCGCCGCCGCCGCCGCCGCCGCCGTCGCACTCGACATGGCGGCGGCGGATGCGGAGGTTCCGCTGTTGGCCGGCCTGGATGCGTCCTCGCGCAGGCGGTCCAGATACACCTTAAAGGCTCTTTTGGCGATTACCGAATACCTGCACCACGGCAGACGGGTCATCAGGACGCAATGGTCAGCCGATCAGAAAACCCATCGACACATCCACACCAATCCAACTCGTCGCGCGAGCGTGGGACGGCTGAAGGCTGGGGATAATAAAAACACCCGCAGCAGTAATACCCGTGATCCTGAAATAACATGAAAAAACCTTTTCTTAATGCCCGAGGGCATTCAAATGCCCGAGGAGCCGAATAATATAAGTCAGCGATCTTAGAATTTTATAAGCTGCGTGTTTCAATGACCTGTTTGTGCGTGCGTATGTATGTATGTATGTGAGCAATCTGTCGTAACTGACGGCTAACCCCTAACTGACAACGAACCTTACCATGCGGCCTCCGACGACACCGGATCGGCTGCTTGCAGGTACGTTAGTGCCACCGTTATGGGGCTGGCGTCGGCTGTGGATGGAAAGGGGGAGGGGGAGGGAAGGGAGGGGGAAAGACAAACCACGAACGAGTGAAGCTGCTGCCAGGGCAAGTGTGTACCAGAAGTAGAACTGACCAAAAAAGTGAAGGGAGGGGGAGGGGAGGGGGAGGGGAGGGGGAGGGGGGGGGAGGGGGGGGGGAGACGAACCACAGATGGTTGAAGCAGGACGAGGGTGGGGAAAACCCTTGGGTGGGGGAAGGAGGACGCCCATTTTTGCATCCGCTGCTACTCCAGTAGAGGCGACGTTCTTGGTCTCGAGGAAACACTAACAAAAAGAGTGAGGTCAAAGCCGAACTATTATAAGCTTCCGGCTGCGTACCTCCCTTTCCCAGTCCTGTCCTTATCCTTGTACCCCTCCCCCCCACCTCTCACGCCCTCCCCCCACTTCTCACGCCCTCCCCCCACCTCTCACGCCCTCCCCCACCTCCCACGCCCTCCCCCCCCTCTCACCCCCACATCCTCACCTTCCGCCCTCAGCGGTGCGTGTCGGGCCCTGCACAGCTCTGCGGTGGCCACCGTGAGCAGGTAGGCCTGCAGGTTGGCGTCCGGGGGCGGCTGCGGACTGCCCCCCAGAGGGACACCCAGCAGGCTCTGAAGGGCGGACCGCAGATGGGCAGGGCCAGCCACGGCATCACCCGCCAGTCGCAGCCGCTCACCTAGCTCAGCCTGCAGCGGGGTGCCATGGTTGCCATGACCGCATCATCAGGTCATCAGGAACATCATCCGGGTCGATTACATACATACATACATACATACATACGCATACACATGCAAGCACATAAACACAGTACCGGAAAACACATGCGCTATCTCCAGCTAGTACCCAATGCATAAAAAGCCATAACTCAGCAGCAATCAGCACTAGCAGCAGCAGCACCAGCAGCAGCCAGCAGCACCCCACACCTTGAGCTGTTCCGCCATGTCCGTGCCGCTGGCGCCCACCTCCCCCAGCAGCAGCACCGGGGTCATTGCGGCGATTCGGCCCACTGCCTGCACCTGATGCCGGTCCTGATCCTGCAGGGCGCCCCTTGGCGACGGACTGCCGCTCAGCCCAAACAGCGCCACGTACAGCCACAAGTTGCGAAGCAGCTGCGGAGTGGAAGCCAGGAATTGGATCCAGATGCATCCAAATTGGATCGCGGCGGACAAGTGGGATTTGCACTGACCGAGTCTTTTTGGTTCAGGTCGGTATTGGTTGACATTGGTTTGGCTCGGTTTTGGCGAAGTCACGTTCCTCGTAAGAACTCCTCCCACTAGTGCTCACTACCACCCACCTACCTCCCATTTGTGACCCATTTCCCCCCCCTCCACACACCCATCCGCACCCACGAAGCCACTCACCCTGATCATCTGTAGATCCGCCCTTCCGCCGTATACACCGCCACCGCCATTCAGCTGTTGTTGCTGCTGCTGAGCTGCTGCCGCCAGGTTGCCCAGGCTGAACCTGCTGGCCGACAGGCTGAAAGGCAGCCCCTCCAGGCCCTCACACGCCTCCGCAATGGCAGGCAGCAGCCGGTCCATCTCCGCGCGCACCGACTCGTGGTTGGGGTTTGAGCTGCCAGCTCGGAGCCCCAGCTCGCTGAACTGCACCAGCAGACGGTTTCGGAGGTCGCGCCGGGCAGCAGCGGGTGCGCCGCGCATACCTGGCAGCGGGAACAGGAACAGGACAGAGAAACAGGACACAAGCAGCACCAGCAGCACCAGCATCAGGAGCCTGCTATGTGTGCCACGTGGCACCACCAAGACACGTTGCGGCCCCAGCTAGCCCGAGTCCTCCAGGGAAAGGCTTCAAAACACACGGCCCTCAACCATTCATACATGCCCAACCCCCCTAGTACACACACAAACACACACACACACACACACACACAAGCACAACCACATGCACACCCACCAGCACGATCTCTGCCACACACGCACACACCGACGGACCCCCTAAAGATCCTCCCACACGCACCCCTCACTCAGTCACCCGCAGCATTTGTCTCTTCTCCTGGAGGGCTATCCATCTATCCCTAGAGTATATCTGCTTCATTCGCCGGTGGTTCGCCTCTGACCCCCCACCCCACTCAACTACCCACCCTCCCACCCGCGCATGTCCTCACCCGCACTGCGAACACAACCCTGTACTACAGCACACTCTACAGCCGCACCTCCGGCTCGTATTGGCCGTTACACCTTCAGAGAGTAACGCAGCTCCAGGAGGTGTAACACACGCACACTACACTACACTACATTACGCTGCCCTGCCCTGCCCTACACTACACTACACTACAACAACACTACACTACAACAACGCTACACTGCACTAGCACACTGCATTACACACTGCAATACACCACAACACACACGTACCCCTGGCCAGTTTGAGCAAGCCGGCGGACAGCGCGTCCGCGCCAGGAACCTCCGCTCCAGCCGCCAACGGCCCCTTCGCCGCCGCCGCCCTTCCGAGCCCCGGGTGCCGCCACTCCAGCAGCAACCGCAGTAACACATCCGCGATCTGGGTGTAAGTCCATGTTACGGCGCGCTCCGTCATCACGCTGGTAGCGGCGATTGCTGCGCACGCATGGGGACGGGATTGCAGACACGTGTGTATGTGTATGTGTGTGTATGTGTGTATTACACAGCTCGAGGGCTGCGTTTAATTTTTATGGGACACAAAATCGATCTTTAAATAATGAAAAATATGTTGCTTAAGTAAAGTCATGGCAGATGTTCGTTTCGTGGCTACCCTATGTGCAACCAGTATGTATGTATGTATGATGTCCATGCGGCGATGCAGCGCGTTAGGAGAGGTGATCGTGTTTGCCTCTTGCCTGTAAGTTGTTTGGATCGTTGCGCGGGGTGCCTTTAAAGATTGTATGCGTCTCTTTTGTGTGTGCGTGTGTTTTGTTTGTGCGGGGAGAGAGAGGGAGAGAGAGAGGTAATTGGGGTACTGGACATGTCCAACACGTTTCTGTGAGGTGAGGAGCGCAGTGATATCAAACCCCCTTTCCCTCCAAAACCCCGCCCAGGCAGCAGCAGGGGGTTTCAGCCACAGAGGTGTGGTTGCTACATTATGAGCCCTTTCCCTCCCCCCTACGATTCCCTCTACCCTCCTTAGCCCTCCCCCCCCCCATGTCAACTTACACCTAGACAGATTGGCTGGCGCCACACAACACGTATGTCCCAGCTCTCCCCACTAACTCTGACGCAGCAGCCGACCCGCTGACCCGCTTATTTCCCGCCGGTGCCAACCTCTTCACCTTCACCTTCGCCAGCCACCCATAAGAGGTTCCTGCCGGACCGCCCACGTACCTGCCAGCGTCTGCACCACTGAAGCCTTCACTGACGCCGCCGCCACCCCCGCCGCCGGCTGCACCAACACGTCCGTCAGCAGCGGGACCATGCTCCGCGCCAGAGCCTCATCGCCCCGTAGCAACACAAACAACCTGCCCATGGCCAAGCTCAGCACCAACGCCTCATTCGCGCCGCCGACACTCCCGTCACTGACATCCCGATCGCCACCCAACCCCGCCGACGCCGCTGCGCCAGCGTCCGGAAGACTCAGGGGCAGTAGCAGGAGCGCGCGGACGTAGCCATCCGCGCCGGCATGGTAGCTAGCTGCTAAGCCACACACAAGCGCCTCAGCGACGTTGCAACACAGGCGTTGCGCGCCCCAACCGGGCTTGCGGCTGCCGCCATAGACGTACGACGCAGGCAGCGGGCGAGTCACGTCCCACGCCCAGTACCCCCGCCAGCTGGTTCCGGCATCGGGCGCGGTGCCTGGCGCCGCCTGCCCAAAGAGCGCAGCGGCGGCGAGGAGAATGGCCTTTAGGCGCGAAAAAATGGTACCCACGTCGACGACCGTGGCGACGGCAGCAGCGGTGCTAGCGGCAGCCGCAGGCGGCCGCGAGGCTGCTGCCACCGTTGTGCCGTTTGCCGTTGGGGCCGTGGTGGTGGCATTGGTGGTGGTGGCGGTGGAGCTGCTGCTGCTGCTGCTGAGGGTGGTGGCTGCTTCCCGTGCAGCGGTGATAATCAGCGAGGCGCAGTCCTCCAGTATGTATGCTGCGATGTCAAGCATCTGGGTCGGGATTGGGTCGGGATCGACGAACGCGGAACGAGACACAACTCAAATCAACACCATTCGGGAGGGGGAAGGGGTTTCCTAAGGAAACGGGGCTGAAAGGGAAATTAAAACCCGACAGCACTGCGGACACAGCACTGCGCTGTTATGGGAATGTAAAGGAGCCAACGGCGAAAGGAGCAAGGCAAGCAGCACAGAGAGAGAGAGAGAGCTCAACCCGACAACTTGCGGACACAACACTGCGCTATTACGAATATGAAAGAGCCAACGGCGAAAGGCATCAGTGGGTCCTAGGTCCCGTGGTGGATGGATTAAAAAAGAGAGGAATCCGCCATCCGCAATCCCCCCCCCCCCCCCAAAAAAGTGGGGGATTCGCTTGTGCAGCTCAATGGCCACCGTGGAGTCATCGTGCCGACTTCTATTGTTGCACATTTCTGTTTTGAATAAATTCCGGTTCAGTTTCTCGCGCACCTGGCCTCCCTCGCGACCGCCGTCCTTTGCACCGGCCGCATGGGGCCCTTCTTTTCCCCCCCCCACCCGATGTCGCCTTTGTTTTTCATGCATGGTGGCGCCACCCACTCCCAGCCATTTCGACCAGTTGCGCGCCATTGCTTTAATGACTAACACAGCAGTTAGTTGCTGCTCCTTTGACATCATGATGAAGAATCGTTCTCCATTACCTTGCACATCATCATTCCCGTTCCCCCTCCCCCCCCCCACCACCACCCCCACCATCCCGAGGTCGCGGTCTTCATGGACGCCTTTCGGTCAGTTCTACGTTTGGTACACTCTTGCCCTGGCAGCAGCTTCACTCGTGTGTGGTTCGTCTTTCCCCCTCCCCACACCACCTACCTTGTCCGCATCCGCCGCTTTCGAACCCGCGTCCAAGGGCAGCAACACACACGACTCTGACATGTCCAGCAGCAGGGAAAGCACGTCCATGAGCTGCGCCCGTGCCGCTGTGGTCAGCACGCCCGCAGGCGACGGCCCGCAGGCGGCCGAGCCCACTGGGCCACCACCACCGCCGCCGCCAATGGACCGCAGCGACAACCCGTGCATCGCCGTCGCCGCCAGGCGCGCTGTCGCACGAATGGCCCCAGCCGTCTGCGGCTGCGCCGTCTGCGCCGGCTTGCCGGCCAGCAACGCCGAACTCAGCGCCTCTATCCCCGTCACAGGCTGCACCAGTTTCGTCATCACGGCGCGCAACATGCCTATGGACCAGGTCAAAACCGTCGTCAGCAGCATCCGCTCCTGCTCCTCTAGCCGCTTCACATCGCCCGCGTCCGCAGCTACGCCATTACCTAGGCTCTGTACGCCTGCCGCCACCGGCCCGTCGCCGTGCTGCGCAACCAGCATCGTCCGCACCAGCTGTGCCATCAACAACAGCACCTTCTCGTCCGCAGCGGCCGCCGCGGCAAAAGCCATGCGCGTCCCTGGCGCAGGGGCCATCATCACAGGTCCCGTCGGCCGGCCGCCAGGCGGCAGTACGCTCTCTGCCATCCACGCCAATAAGGCCCTTGCCTCCTCGGGCAGCAACGGCAGCCCCGCGCCGGATGCAAATGCCCTGCCGCGAGTAAGGGTGCTCAGCATAATCCGTGCTGGCGACGTGGCCGGCAGGGGGCTTGGTTGCTGCTGTTGCTTCTGTGGTGCTGGGGCGACGCCGCCTGCTGCTGCTGCTGGTGGTGGAGCTGATGCTGGCGGCGTGTCCGAGGGCATGTGGAGCAGTGTCTTGACCAGCCGGGTTACGAAATCTCCAACGGCACCGCTCAGCGCTCGTCGCCAGTGGACAGCGACGTCTTCATTGTGTAGGACTCTATTAAGTCCATAGAGAAAGGTC
Organism: Volvox carteri f. nagariensis; assembly: GCF_000143455.1. Classification (NCBI taxonomy): domain Eukaryota; kingdom Viridiplantae; phylum Chlorophyta; class Chlorophyceae; order Chlamydomonadales; family Volvocaceae; genus Volvox; species Volvox carteri. Next base: position 43,057 of record NW_003307683.1, on the reverse strand, counting down.
ATTCCAGGGCAAGGAAGGGCAAGGAAGGGCGAGGAAAATCATTCCAGGGCAAGGAAGGGCAAGGAAGGGCAAGGAAAATCATTCCAGGGCAAGGAAGGGCAACCGGCAGGGAATCATGTGCAAGAGGATCTGGCAGGGACGGGTGGTCTGAGGATGAAGCCGAGAGGTAGTTAAAAGTTGCACCCATGCGCCGCCTGTTGAACCCTCGCGCACGACGATGTAAGACGGCCCCCCCCACTGCCCTGGGTCCCCTGCTGGAGCACGCGACTATGGTCGGTCGGTACCTGCCTGTCGGTCGAAAGCCTAAGCCTTTAAAAAGCTCTGCATAAGCTGCATAAGCGCTAGCAATCATTTTGGGAAGGGCTCAAAGGTGATGAGATCATCTAGGCATCAAGGCAGGTGGAAAAGGCACGAGGGGCCAGGGGCCGTGTTGCCATCAGAGCCTTGCGGAGCGGGGCGGGGCGGGGCGATGCGGCAACTTTTAGGGCTCTCACCTACGGAGGCCTGTGAACAAGTCCTCGTAAAGCCGCTCCAGGGCGTCAGAATCCACACAAGGCTGATCCCACTGCGACGCCAGCAGTGGCAACTGGCGGATAAGCTCCGGCATGATGAGGTCCACCCGCTGCATGGGGCGTCAGAAAAGGGGGGCCAGAACAGGCAGCAGGTGCTACTATGAGGCAGCCGTGCGAATTTCGTGGGTGGGGTAGACATGAGGTGAGGGCTTCTCTCGCTGGTGTGACAGCTACGATGGCGACGTGACCCAGATCGGGATTTGGCGTGCAGGGTTCGGGCGCTACACCGTACGAGTGCTTAGGCCAAGAGTGCGCCTGTATCTGTTTCCTCCCTGATCCACGGCGTCACGGCGTGACGGCTCCAACGAGATTTCAATGTAGTTGAGGATTACCCGCGCCGTAAGGTGTGGGAACATTTCGGGCCCGCTACGACTGCCGTAGTTAGACATACCTGGCCGCCGGACCTGTCGACGAAGCTGGCAAGGGGTAAGATGCTGACCGCCGCATCACCTGTTTATAAAATTGCATGTAAATCGGCTAGCGATCACCATACACACTGCGTGATATAGATCACCGAAACAGCAGCGAGCACTGGTGGAAAAGTTGGCTGACCAGACGGGACATGATTCAACCTACGTGATGATGACAAACCCGTAGAAGAAGATTCGCTATCTGACGGAGATTGCTGTGAACAGAGCCTGAGCAGTAGTGCCACTTTCGCCTCATCGACAGGGTTGATTGACGCCAACGATTGAGCCCAGTTGGATCGCAGCTCAAGCAACGAAGCTACCGACATTTTAACCTTATCAGCTTGTTGCCGTGCTTGTCAAGTCATAAATTAAACATTGCAGTCATGCTGTCACTGTCAACTGTCAACTCCTTTTCTTTCTTAAAGTGACATGTAAATGTAAGACGTAATAGCATGACCATACTGGTACAAGATAATATCATATTGGGGTTCTCTGTGTAATGATTCGGAAAATCGTACTGCAGGTTTTGCAGTACGGTATATGTCCGTACAAGTCGGGGAGGACATGGTCGGTTAATTGTCATATTGGATAATTGTGGCGACGATTGGAGACGTTGTCGTCCTCCCCTGCTCGCCTGGGCTTGATGTGCCTGAAAGCGGCGTGCCTGGCCTCTCAGCGAAAAAAATAGCCACCAGCCTAGTAGGACCCCTCCGTACTTGTACGGATGCTGAAACTGAGACTGAGACTGTAATTGTAAATGCTAGGGGGTGCGACTTCAGCCATAGTCATACGCATCTCGCGCCCTCGGAAGCAAATGTCCCCCGCGCACTTAACCGTAGGTCCCCATACGCTGGGGCGTCCACAAAAGATATGCCACGCTCGCCGCCATTCCAGTTCCCAACAACCTGATCTGAAACGCACGAGCACCTCCGGTGCAATGGCCTAGGCGACACAGCCCCGGTGTGAGAGCGATGCACGCCAAGCTGAAATCTGCAGAAACCCTCAACCTTTCCAGCCCCAGGGCTGATAAACGAACGCTCGGTGGCACATTGTCCCGCCGGGCCTCGTCACCATGAAGTTTTAAAATAAAAACGATGTTAGCCCAGTGGAACTACTGCAGTGACCTCGGAGATGGCTTATCACGGCAGGGACAGATCAAGGTGGGATTTCGCGCATCTTCCACAGATCGCATGAATGCATGAATGCGGCTCCTCGTCCGATGCTTCCAATGGCCACACACATGACCCGTCGTACCTAACTACTAACAACTCCGGAATAACGAACAACGAACAACAACCGTGACATGGCTGTTTTACTTCCCCTGGAGGTCCTGCGGCCTCTCCACACCAATAATCATAATCTTCAGCTTCTCGTAACATGGAATCGGACATGCCAATACACACTCACGGCCCCTGTTATTAGTCGCTGGATGCGTGCTTTTGGACGTGGTTGTTAAGACCGAAGAGGCCAGGAGGAGGATGAGTCCTGCGCCGCGTTCCCCCATGCCCCGCACACAGCTGAATGGCCAGCGCTGGGGCTCCAGAAATCCGGGTTCATTAGCATGATTGAGTCCTTTAGGGGGAGATTGTAGAAGAGATGAGGGGCAACTGCGCTTGCGAAACGTGTGTAGCTGAAAAATTGAATGTGCATCAAGGTATGGACACCGTTTGGCGCTCCTCTTGTGCTATATACCCTGTGTGCCCATACGGGAGATTGTTTGCAGTGCAACCCGCAACTCAGTTGTCAGATAGGGAGCCCGGAAGCTATCCTCTCTATAACACTTATGCAACACAGGGGATATGTTGTACTGCAACTGTCGTGCTCGCGGTACTTAGGGTTACATACAAACCTATCGCGACGAAAAAACATCATTTGGAAATACCCCAGTCCGTGCAATCCACAACCCATCTCCGTTATACTATACACTTGTAAACAACATCCGTTGATCCCCGTGGGGCTCGAACCCTCAACTGCCGCCAGGTGCCGGATCAAAAGGGTAAAAATTGCCTGCATACAACTGATCGATGATGAACACCGATAGCTGGAGGTAAGTGGTTGCGCGCCTGAGTGTTAAGATAAGGCAGGTAAGCATTTGACACACAGTTGTCATCAGGGCGCACATCTGGGCCCCATGTGCCTTGCTCGGTGTTGATGCAGTAGCCTCCGGCCATGCCGCCCGCAGCCAGCCTGGCTCTGAGAGGACGGTTACATGCGGTTTCTGATGATAGGCCGATGCAGGGACCGCGTTGGGGGCGCACAGACAGGTTCGTTCGTCATGTGTGAAAATAGATATAGACATATTGGCGTCCCATTATGGGATCGTGGGGCATGCATCGCAAATGTAGCAACTGCCCGAGAGCGCCACGCATGGAGACGAGGGGTCAGTCATCAGAACCGCCTGATGCAAGTCGGTATATACGAACAAAAGGCCATTTTGGACCAATCTTAAGTGACGATGAGGGATTTTGGCGATACGATTAAAGCAGGGGAAACCCCTGATTGACGGTCCTCGCATCCGGCGACCTTACTGCTGGCGGGATTAGTCGCTGACCGGCACTACTAATTTTGCAAAACCTTTTCATAAAATGTTCCGCCATTAATTAGGTAGCTAGCCATATTAAAAAGCGGTAATTGGCAGTCCGTCAACACTTTGTAGTGGTGGGTTATAACGCAATCCGCATGCTCCAATAAAGGGCAGTAGCGAACATTGCCCCTAGAATGTCAAAACATGTCCGCTAAAAAACACAACTCAATCGGCCTCCTGAGCCATAATTTTTCGTAAGGAAGGAATTGCAAAAGGAAATCCACGAGGATGAGGACTTGGTTATCTGACAGCTGGATTTAAATGTTAGGTAAGAACCATGTTACATCCTACACAGGAAACCGTTGTTGGAGCGGCACCCTTCAGCGGCACCGAAAACGGTGTGCCGTACGCGTTAAAGTGCATTGCACTGTTTCGGCCGAAGCTGTTGGTTTACTAGGAAAGGGGGTTGGCTGGAGAGATGTTTTCGGGAAGGCGCTAGGTATTGTTCATTGAGATTCTTGTGTGACAATCATAGGGACCACCCGTCCTATAAGCTGGCCCCTAACATAGAAACGATTAAATATATTTTGATGAGATGCAATGATGCATATGCCCAAATATTTGCAGGAGTATACGGACGACTGCGAAACTTTTGACGCCCACATTCTGTAGTCGCTGAAGTGGTAATGCCTCTTTTTTCATGTCTATTTCCCACCGCTGGGCCCAAGGAAGCAAAAGAGTTTTATGCAGTACCAGAATCTGCAGAAGCATGTGAAAAAGCCGGAGTTCAGCCCCCACGAAGGGTAAGATTCTGCGAAGTGTGGGCAAGAGGTCGATTTCGGATTTTGAGCCTTTGCGGACGTCTTCACAGGTGGACGAGTCTTTCCTTGCACTCCTGCACGCGTTGTCATCCTTGGCGGCTGGAGGCCTGCCCGCGCTGGTCGACGCATGCAGAGCCACGCGCGAACACCTGCGCGCTGACCAAGTCAGGTAGGAACTTCACACACAAACCCGAAATTGCTAATATTTTTGCTGAATCTGGGCCAAATCTCGAAACACAACTCTCCCACCCTTCGCTCGCTCGCTTTGCCCTGGACTCGGACAGTTGCCCCTCAACCCACGTCCCAACCTCGCCACCCGCCCTTCGAAATCCGTTTCACTCTTGGCAGCTCGAGAGCATAAGCGCCGCTCCCCGCCTCCTGATATCCAATTCAGAACATCAAAAGCACACACAGTCCCATTTCAAGGGAGGAGGGAGGAGGGGGAAGGAAGAACGGAAGGAGAAATGAAAGTGGCAAACGTACCAAACGCCAAAGCCAGACCCAAATGCACTTTTTTGGACGTTGTCGTGCTGCTGCAGTTTTGATTCAATCCGTCCTGCATTATCAACATCATCATCATTATCACCATCGTATTCATATGATTCACCCCCCCAAGATTGCCCATCTCCCTCTACTATCCAGCTCTGAAACCAACCCATAGGGCCGATCGCATGTGTGTTTTGGGTTCTCTTATGAGTCATGGAGTCTGGCCGCCTCCGCCACCTTTCCTACCTCCCTACGCGCCCCGCCTACCTCCCTACCCCCCCTCCCTACCTCCCCTACCTTCCCCCTTACCCGCACTCCGTACCTCCGTACCTCCTTACCCCTCTAGCCTCCCCCCACACACCCCACCTAACCCCCTTCCTCTCTACCTCTTGGAACGGATCGGCTGTCGTATCCTCTGGACGATGCATCATTCCGATACACCATCCCCCACCCTCCCTCCTCCCTCCCTCCTCCACTTACCCGCCCTCCGCACCCCCCACCCTCCCTCCTCCCTCCCTCCTCCACTTACCCGCCCTCCGCACCCCCCACCCTCCCTCCTCCCTACCTCCTCCACTTACCCGCCCTCCGCACCCCCCACCCTCCCTCCTCCCTACCTCCTCCACTTACCCGCCCTCCGCACCCCCCACCCTCCCTCCTCCCTACCTCCTCCACTTACCCGCCCTCCGCACCCCCCACCCTCCCTCCTCCCTACCTCCTCCACTTACCCGCCCTCCGCACCCCCCACCCTACCTCCTCCCTCCCTCCTCCACTTACCCATCTTGCCGGCCGCGTCATGCAGCATCTGCCTTCTGGGCGCGGACCGTACGGCCACAGTGGTAGCGTGTGCGGGCTTGGACGAGGACGCGGCGCTGGGTCGCAGACAGCTGGTGTGGGGGGAGGGGGGGGAATGCCCCGGGGCCAGCAGCATCTGCTCCGTAGCGGATGCGGCACTGAGAAGATACGAGGTACGACTGTACGACTGTACGGCTGGGGTGAAGGAGGTATGGGGTGAATGGGGTGGTGTGAATGTGTCAGCAAGGGTAAGAGGTGTCGCGTTGTGGTGGTGATGGTGATGGTGGGGTTGGGGGTGCGGAGGGACGAGGGCGTGGTGCAAGGGCGGCCGTTGGGGTGGTTGAGATAGCAGCTGACGTGGACATGAGCCGGGGCAGGTAGACAGGTGGTGGCGGGCTACCACCTTTCATAGCCCCGTAATGCCGTACACCCCTCCTAATTTTGCCTCGTCTGCGCTGCCGTACTAACCATCCCGACTCCTTGTACACGACGCGCCAAGATGCCGATAGATTTCGCGCAGCTGTAGTAGTCGTTGTCAAATTGGATGCCACCACCAGCAGTAGTAGCAGTAGCAGTAGTACAAGTCGTACTTTGTGTCTTTGGACATGGTGGCACCTGAGATTGCCCTTCTTGACTTGGTTGCTCATGTGTCCCCCCCCCTCCCCTCCCCTCCCCTCCCCTCCCCTCCCCCCCCTTCCATGCCCCGCTTCCCCCGCCTCCACGTTATGGCCGTCGCGGCGTTCAGGTGTCCCCTGCCATGCCCGTCCTTTATCAAGAGGCTGCAGAGGGACTGTACGGCAATGGGGGCGTTGGCGGCGGCAATGTGTCGGGACACTCTGTCTGGTCTCGGAGCCCCTTTGGCGGGGATAACCGGCGGGTGTACGACATGCCTGAGCCTTGGCGTCAGCTGGCGTCTGAGTACGGCTGTCGCCAGTTCGCTGCCGTGGCGATGGTGGCGGAGGGTTTGCCCATCGGTGTGCTCTCCCTGGCGGCGAAAGGTACGGACATACATACACGCAGCGCCCCCCCCGGATGGAGGGGCAGCGGAGTGGCTGCGTAGAGTGTTGGCAGTCTGAGTCGGGGTCGGGAGCACACAAGACTAGCCGACTTGTGCTGTGTGCTCCCGACCCTTGCGCTGTGTTTCGGCTTCGGCCCCCGGCTCTCGCGGCCCACAGTGTAATCTATGTCATACATACATACATACATACATACATACATACATACATACATATATACATACATACATACATACATACATACATACATACATACATACATACATACATACATACATACATACATACATGCATACAGAGAGACAAACAGGCAAACGAACAGGCAGACGAACAGAGAGAGACAGACAGACAGACGGACACTCCACCCAAACGCAGTTTGCACCTCCCTGTGTCTCTGGCCCCCTCTTTATATAACCCATCCTCCCCTCCCCCCTTCCTCCTTTCCGCCATCCTAAAACCTCTTTTTCCCCCGCACAAAACATACATACATACATACACACACGCAGCATCCACGCGTCCTCCGTCCTGGAGTCCGGACTTGCTCACCTCCTTGTCGCTGCTCCTGGCGGGTCGAGTGGCGGGTGGGGGATGTCCGGGTTTGATGGCGGTGGCCGACTCCCTGTCTGTGCTGGCGGCAGCGGGCACTGTGAGCCAAGTGGTGGCGGCGCTGGGGGAGGCGGCGGTGGCGGTGTCGGCGGCAGTGGCGCACGTGCAGGGGCAAGCTAGGGTGGCGTTTCTGCAGCTGGTAAGGAGGCTTAGATGGGGATGGGAAAGACGAACCACACACGATTGAAGCTGCTGCCAGAGCAAGAGAGTAGCAAACGTAAAAACGGATGGGGATGGGGATGGGGATGGGGATGGGGAAAAGTGGTGGGTTTGGGAAGTGGGGGAACTGAGCCACGAGGTATGAGTGGGGGGGGGGTTGGAGGGTTTTGGAGGGGACACGGGCGCTGCTGTACCGTATGTATGTGCGTGTGTGGTGTGCTGTATGTGCTTCTGAAGGTGGTGGTGAGAGGTGGAGGTGGGGTGTGTGAGGGTTTCTGATTGTGGCGGCATTGGTTGCAGCTGGTGGGGCTGTTGCGAGGGTCTTCAGGTTTGTGCGGGTGCGGGTGCGGGTGCGGGTGTGGGTGCGGGTGCGGGTGCGGGTGCGGGCGCGGGTGCGGGTGCGGGCGCGGGTGTGCTTAAATGAACTGAGCCGTATGTGTGTGTGTGTGTGGGGGGGGGGGTGG
>NW_003307683.1:12204-34330 GCF_000143455.1 Volvox carteri f. nagariensis | reverse complement strand
TGACCTTTCGGATTACACCACCCAGTTCAGTTAGTTCAGTTAGTTCAGTTGGATCTCCTAGATGATGATAACGTCCTCTAACTTTCCCAACCAACTAATTCCCTCTCCTCCTTCCCTCGCCTCCTTATCCCACCTGCCTGTCTGGATGGGCCTGCAGAGAGCCGCCGTACATGTACCAGTTTCACGGATCTGAATACGGCAAGTCGGAGGACCAAGTCCCGGTTGTCATTCGCCATGCCGTCCGATATGGTGTGTGTAAGAGTGTGTGTGTGTGTGTGTGTCAGTGGCGGTGTGTTTTTGTGTGTGGCAGTTTGGGAGGGGGGTTGGATTGGGGGGGAGGAGAGGAGATGGGTGTGTGTGGTGTGTGGTGTGCGGAAGGGGGGAGAGGGGCTCTGGCCCCTAGGGCGCTCATTTATCCCTACCCCTCCTCCTTCCCAGGGCAGACGTACCCGCACCTCCTCCTCCTCCTCCGCCCAGCTCTCTTCCCACCGCCTTAAACCCTCTTTCCTACACCACCCCTCGGGTCTCGCTCTTTGGTCGGCGCTGCGTGAATTTTGGGTTTTTGCACCATCACCACCACCATCATCACCACCATCATCACCATCGTCGTCATCATCACCACCACCATCATCATCACCATCGTCGTTATCATCACCACCACCATCATCATCACCATCGTCGTCATCATCACCACCACCACCATCATCATCATCATCATCGTTCTATCATCGTCATTACAAACATCAGTAGCAGCGGCAGCAACAACAACAACAGTACGACATGTTCTCCGCCGTGTGCTCCCCCCCTCCCCCCCCCAGGTTACCTCGTGCAAAGGCCACACTCTGCCACTGTCGGGCACCTTGCTGGCGGATGCGCTGTCCAGGGAGGCGGCGGGATTGTGCGTCAGCGACTGCGCGTCGTACGTGCAGGTAGCTTAACAGTACAAGCAGCACATACATACATACACACATGACGGCATGATGTCGCTCTGATTGGAGTCCACGACGCGACATATTGTACGGACGGACGGACGGCACTTCATTAGTCCCCAGCGCGTGGAAATTGACACCCCGGGAAATTTTCGGTTTTTGACAAGTTAGTTGGTTCGTTAGTTGGTTCGTTAGTTGGTTCCAGGATGAATTCATCCTCCTCGGATGCGGGTCACCCGCGGGGTGCTTCCTGCCCCTTCCTTTTCCTGATGACGTAGTGTGCGAGTTGAGTTGAGGGCGAAGGACTTGGGTGGTCGAGTTTCTGTTTTTTTTATGGTTAGTAATGTTTTTCATGTTTCTTTGTATGTTTTTGTAAGTATTTTGATTTGTTTGTATATGAAAACACATACAAATTTGTGTATGTATGTATGTATGTATGTATGTATGTATGTATGTCCATCCATCCATCCATCCAACCATCCACTGACCCAAACCGCGCCAGCACAATACCGATGTACACACATACAGACGTACAGACAGACATACGTAAATATACATACACTCGCGCGCAGGACAAACGCGCCTTCCCCCGTGACGCCGTTCTGGACCGTGACGGGGTGATGCCGCTGTCCATCGCCCTGGCAACTCTCAGTCCCGACGGCAAGCCGCTGGTGGCGCTGTACATCACGTACGGCGTATCGCTACCGCAGCCATTGCTGCAGGCTGTTGTGGAGGGGCTGCAGCAGCTGTTGCAGGTAGTTGCGCCTCTTTGCGGGGTCTGGAGGGTCCTGAGTTCACAGAGGCCACTCCGCCAGATTGTTTCGTGTGTTTTGGTCTGAACTGATCCGTGTCAAGGAAGGCACGAGAGGCTATTGAACATAAGTGTGCGTCTGTCTGTTTGTCTGTCCAATGTGCGTGTCAAAGTGCCGAGCTGTGTGTGTGTGTGTGTTTGTGCCTATCATGACACGTCACTCGTGTTACATCCTCCCCCTCCCCCTCCCCTCCCCCCCCCTCTCAGGCTATTGTACCCATCATCAAGTCTAAACTGGCCGGTGCCCTGAAATTGGAATGGGAGTATCTGAAATCGGAACTGGAGGTACGGCATGGACGTGTACGGCATCGTACGGGGCTGTGGGTCGAATGCTTTACAAGTTGCATAAGCTTTGAGTATGGGGATTTGGAGTGTGATGGGGTGTGATGTATGTATGTATGTTATTGGGTTCATGTATGTTATGTATGTAGTATCTATCCATCTATCTATCCTATCTATTGCATGCGTGATATGGCCGTATTGATTGCCGTACCAAGGTAAGTATGCGGATGTTGTAACTGACGTGCTGATGTCACATCGTGTCGTACGGCATTATCTCACGTAAATCATCCCCTGTCGATTACGACAGGAAGCTGTACGGCGCAAGGGATCCGGCGACCCGTCGAGAAAGACGCAAAACGGCCTTACTAGTGCAAGTACGAGCGATCCCGAGTACGGCAGCTCCGTAACCGCCAACGGTATGCAACCCGCGCCGCCGATTGGTGGCCCCGCCAACGGCCACGACAACAAGAGTCTTCCAGAAACCGACAGCTTCACCTTCAACGAGACCGGCGGAGGTGGCGGCGGCGGCGGAGGAGGTGGCGGCGCCGGCGGCGGCGACGATGGCGCCGGCGGTAATGTACGACCGCGATCTAGCAGCTCCCATAAGCCAGCAACATACCCAACGACGGATGGTACGGAGACGGTGGCGGCGGCGGCGCAAGGATTGCTCCGTAGGACGTCGTTGCGCGCGCCGTCGCGCGGCGAAGGTACGACGCCCAACCTGGGTAGTAGCGTCGGCGGCAAAAACGTGCGAGCCAATAGCGCGCTGCGGCGGCTGCTGGGTATCCCTGGTCCTGCCGCCGCCGCCGCCCCTGCCGCCGCCTCCAGCGAACGGCAGCCCAGCGACGTTGAGGCCGACGGCGGCGGCGGCACCGGGACCGTCACCTGGGTTGGCGGCAGCGACAGCGACAGCACGCCGCATACCTTCATTGCGAGTCCCGCCGCGGACTCGAGCAGCCTGACGGGAGGTAGTGGCGGCGGTGGCGGCGGCGGCGGCGTTAGCAGCGGCGGCGGCGGCGGCGGCGGCGGGGCTGGAAGATTGCTAGGAGCTACTCGGAGCATATCTTTCCGTTTGGAGGCGGCACGGAGTCCCCGGGGTAAGCGGGGTTAGAGGGAGGCGTGTGTGTATGATCGGTCGGTTGGTTAGTTGGTTGGTTGGTTGGGGGTAGGGTGAAGCGGGTGAGGAAGGGAGGGGGGTTTGACGCGGGGTGAGTCAGGAGGAGGAGTCCCCGAGGGTGGGAGTTAGGGGGTTTTTGGGGCGTGGTGGAGTGCCTGGACCTGGGCTCTATACCCCTCCTTCCCCCTTCTTTTTTACGTGATTTCTCCCCCCCACCCCGGGGATGAGGCCCATGTTGTTGAGGGAGTGCGCCACTTCAAGCCCCTCCCGCCCCTCCCGCCCCCCTCCAATTTTTCCACCTACCTCCTCTCCCCCTCACACTACCCCCGGGCCTCACTCCCCTCACCCCGCCTCAGGCGATGCCGTGAACATGTAGGCAGTTTTGACGTTGTGGGGTTTTCGCCGCATAGCACGTGATTTCCCCTCTCTCCCCCCTCCACGCACACCCGCACACAAACACACACCTTTCTCCTCCACCTGGCCCCGCCCCCCCGGCCCCCCTTCATTCCCCCCCCCCAGGAGCGTCCCGTCTGGCGCCCATCATCACCATCATGCATGAGCGACTGAAGGCGGCGCAGGTGGGGGGGGAGTGCGGGTGCGGGGTGTGTGTGAGTGTTTTGTGTTTTTGTGTGTGTTTTTGTTTTTGTGTGTTTTTATTTTTGTGTGTTTCTTTTGTGTGTTTCTTTTGTGTGTTTCTTTTGTGTGTTTCTTTTGTGTGTGTTGCGGGGCGAGTTGTGGAGGGGATGAGGGAAACGGGCGGCGGGGGGGGGGCGTAAGTGCGGGGACCCCAGCACGTGGACCCTCCCCCAGCAAGGACGCGGACCCCCCCCCCCCGATATTGCCGACCCGCCCCGGGCGGTGTCGTGAACCGCGAGGAGCTCAACGTCGCGCAATGAAGGGTGGCGTGAAGGGTGGTGCTTGCGGGAAGAAGGTGGTGGTTGGGAAGGTCATATGCAAGGAATCCAGGAATGAGCTAATCGAACGGAATCTTGCCGTACGTACTGGCTGTTTGCTCCTCTTCCCTCCTTCACTCTCTCTTGTGCTTCTGCTCCTGCCCCCCACCCCACCCCCAACCCCCCACCCCACCCCCACACCCCCACACCCCCCACCCACCTCCACCCCCTTACGCAGGCCGCACAAATGACGAGGGGTCGTACGGAAGCTCGAAAAGCGGATTTGCAGAGCGTCAAATTGCTACAAGAGATCGGGAAGGGAGGTGCGTGAGGGGGGTTGGGTTTGTGACGGCGGCTGGGCAGGCGGGATATCGTGGCGAGGGCGGTCGGGGGGTGGGGTGGGGAACTACGGGGAGTAGGAACTTGGAGGGGAGGGGGCCGTGTGTGTGCATGTATGTATGTATGTGTATGTGCATGTATGTATGTGTATGGGATGGCCAAGGCGTTTGGTGACTTTTGAGGAGGGTAGGTTGGGGGGATCGGAAGGGGGAGGGAGGGGGGATGGGTTCGTGCAGGAGGGAAGGTGGATGGGGGGGCTTGGTGGCTTAGGGTTCAGTTCGTTGTGCGCTGTGATGACTGAACTCAATGGCGGTCTGCATAGGCACAAACACGACATAAAACACCCGGTCGGTGAGCTAAGACACACATACATACATACATACATACATACATACATACATACATACATACATACATACATACATACATACATACATACATACATACATACATACATACATACATACATACATACATACATACATACATACATACATACATACATACATACATACATACATACATACATACATACATACATACATACATACATACATACATACATACACACGCCCGTCACGCCCTTCCACCGTCCGGGGGAAAGAGCTTAGGCGCAGGGTTCTTCACCAGGGTACCCAAAATTTTCGGTGGTGTCCGAAACCCTCTGAATAACCTTTCGGGGCCCTCCCCGATAATTTTCCTGTCAGCCGGAGAGTGTTTTCGGGTACCCCGAAACTGTCTGAAGCGGTTTTCGGGGTACATTTTAGCTGGATTCTTCGTTATATGTTAGGACGGCTGAATTAACAGGTGTTTGACTTTATTCTGGAACATTGAAATATTTCAGCAAGGATTTTACCCAAAACCAAGGAGGCGCCGCTCCTCATCCATCTCTGCAGCAATCGCCTCCACCATACCTGCCACATCATCATCTGTCTCCTCAGACGGGTACACCTCATCACTTGCCACACTCTCGACCTCCTCCTCGTTATCAGAAGGATAATAGGCCTCAGCAATTTCATTACCCACACTGCCCTCATCATCACTCTCATCAGGCATAACACAGTTGCCCACCTTGGCAATACGGTGCAGGAGCCCATCCGGGTTCTTTGCAACATACAGAAGCAAAAGCTAAGAATAAGAAGCTGCGAATCCCGAGGGAGATGCGGGGCACCTTGGTTGGGAGCTCATCATAAGCTGACTCGGGCATGTTTAGCTATGCATATGCTTAGATGTATGAAAATGTCTGCGATACAGCCGCGAAACAGCCGCAATATGCACATTTGTACTTGTTGTTTGACTGGTGACCAAGCGGGCCTTATACGGCAAGCCCGGTTCCAGGCCCGGTCTGCGCCCGAAAACATGCTAATTTACGCTGAAATATCGTTCGGTTTTCTCCGGAAATGCCTTCAAAAAAATGCTTCGGTGGGGCCCCCGAAAAAGGGCTTCAAAAGGCCCCAAATCCGTTCGGGATGCTCCGGGGCGCACCAATTTTCCTTTCGGACAAAGCGGAAAAATTTCAAAAAAGTTCGGGCCCGAATCGGGGTGAAGAACCCTGCTTAGGCGGTCTTTCCAGTGGCCCCTGGCCAGTGTCAGGGCCGGTCGGACGCTTGGAACCCTCACCTACACCCTCTCTCACACACCCATACACACCCATACACACCCATACACACCCATACACACACACGCAGTGCTCTTGGGTGACTTTTCCCCCTCCACTCCCCCGCTGCTGTTGCCGCCATTACGCAGGGTACGGCACCGTGTACCGGTACGTACGGTCCTTGTTGTATGTGTGTATGTGTGTATGTGTGTATTGGGTATTGGGGGGTATATTGTACGAGGGGGGCTGCGGGGGGGCCCCCGGGGGTTTGGATGGCGGTGGAGATTTTGTTCAGGCGCTGTACGGCCTCGCGGTTCTGGGGGAATACGTATCCTCGAGATGCCTGTACTGCCCGTACGTTCCGCAACCACAATTACAAAATAATGGCACGTAGATGGGATCTGTGCAGCCAAAGCTCCAAGCACTCCAAGAATCCTAGGGGGAGTAAAGGTGCCTATAAGCATAAAAATCGCAGCTTAAGACGCCGACCGGAATAGGACATCAAGTAAATCAGAGACTATCTTTTGAGTTACTACTACACACATACATACATACATACATACATACATCTATACACACACGTACACACATCAATGCACTCCATATTAGATCCTCAAACGAGACATACAAACAAACGCTTCCATCCAAGTATTTATACACACTAACGTATTTTGACGTACACTCCCGTACATTGCCGTACATCATTCGCGGCCGCAGGGGCACGTATCACGGCTCCGAGGTGGCGATTAAAGTCATTCAGGAGAAGGAGCTCGCAGCCCTGAACAACCACAACAACAACAACAACAATAACCACCACAACCACCACAACCACCACAACTCTGCCGACCTGGGGCATCCTCTTCCCCCCTCCGCCTCCGTCGTACTGCACAAACAGAACCTCCACGACGCGATAGAGCTGGTGGCTAGCGTCAGTGTCAGCCATCCGAATATTGTGCAGGTGTGCGGGGGGGGGGAGGGAGAAGGGCGGGGGGAGGAGGGAGGGAAAGGGGAGAAAAGACGAACCACGAGCGAGGGTGGGTTGGGGGGGGGAGAAGGGGAAGAGAGATGTAATCGTACATACACGGCCGTACTTGTACTGTCTCCTTTGGTAACATCTGCTGTGGTTAGATCACTCCTCTCCCCCACCATCCCGAGGTCGCGGTCTTCACGGACGCCTTTCGGTCAGTTTTACGTTTGGTACACTCTTGCCCTGGCAGCAGCTTCAATCGTGTGTGGTTCGTCTCCCCCCCCCCCTCCCCGCGATCCCCCCCCATCCCGTCTATCCGCAGGTCCTCGCCTTTTTTACGGATTGCAAGTTGCAGTTGGGCGGGGTTGGACCGGAGCGCTCTGAGACTGCCAGTGCTCTGTTCGACTCCGCCGACCTGGGGGAGGTGGCGGCGGGGGGCGGTGTCCAGGGGGACAATATCAGCCAGCGTGGGGCGGGGGCGCGGCTGGTGCACATGCCCTCGCTGCTGGAGTCGCCGGCGCCGGGACAGGAACTCGGTATGTATGTATGTGTGTGTGTGTGTGTTTTAACTCCACATACATACATGCATACGCACACGTTTAAGATATGCAATCTCTGCAACCCCTAACATCCATTCCCGTCCCACCCCACCCCTTTTCCCCAAACACACACGCTCTCAATGAACACCCCCTCCACCATAACCCCACCTCGGCCCTCTGCTGTTGTCCTTGCCGTACCTCAATGTACGACAGGCGGTATCTCCGTCGCTCTCGTGATGGAGTACATGGATGCCGGCAGCTTGTCAGATGCCATTCAAAAGAGGGTCTTTTTCGAACGACTGGAAGTGCATCGTGAGTTGTGCGCATTCATATAAAAAATGTTTTGTCTTGGCAGTGGCGGTTATTTGGTTGAATTAAATTAAATTTTTTTATTTAAATTTAAAAAAATTAAATTTAAATAATAAACATTAATTATTAATTGGAAAAAATACGGACTTTTTATGAAGGGAGGGAAAGCTTGGGGAAATTTGAGATTCAGAAAGGAATTCAGTCTCTTCCCCCTTTCTCTCCCTCTCCCTCTCCCTCTTCTTAAACATACCATCCGCACAAATTTAGGACTATCTACTAGTTGTTGTGTTAACCCCCTCTCCTCCCCTCTTCCCCCCCCGGCCTCGTCTTGGTACACTCTTGCCCTGGCAGCAGCTTCACTCGTTCACGTGGTTCGTCTTTCCCCCTCCTCCCCCTCCTCCCCCTCCTCCCCCTCCTCCCCTCTTCCCCCCCCGGCCTCAACGCCAGCAAGGGCCCCGCCCGCCTGCGAGAGGGCCTTTTGAACGATGGGGCGATTGGCCGACTCTTTACATTTTGCGACATCATCAACCGTCCACGTCATCGTGTCGTAAAACCCTAACCTCCGCTTCCCCGTGGTTCGTTTCCCCCTTTGCCGCCCTGCCCCTAACAGACCCGGGTGGTGGTGGTCGACCAGCTAAGGGGTTATTGGCCGTGAGCATGAGGGTGAGTGAGAGGGAGTGGGAGGGAGAGAGGGAGGGCGGGTGGATGTAGGAATATTTTCTGTTGGGTGGTTGGTAGTGGGGTTGTGACGGTTGGGGGTTGAGGACGGTGAGCAGTTGACAGGGAGGGGCCAGAGAAAGTGTGTGTGGGGGTGTATGTGTGTGTGGGGTGGTGGTGGTTTATCGCGGCCCATCAACTGCCTGAAACACTCGGGCCCCATCCCCCTCCTCCCACCAAACAACCTTTGTACCGTAATCCCTCCCCCCTTCACTCCCCCCCTTCAACCCCCCCCCTTCAACCCCCCCCTTTCAACCCCCCCCCTTCAACCCCCCCCCTTTAATCCCCCCCCTTCAATCCCGCCCCCATTCAATCCCCCCCCATTCACCCCCCCCCCCGCCCGGCCAGTCGGTGTATGCCACGCTGTTGGAGATAGCTCTTGCCCTCCGCCACATGCACTCGCTGCACCTGGTCCACTGCGACCTGAAACCCCAAAACGTGCTGCTCAAGACGGCCCCCCGCGACCCGCGGGGGTTCACCGCCAAGCTGTCGGACTTCGGTCTGTCCAAGACAATGGCGCACGACGACGACGGGCAGCTCGTCATTGATGAGGCTGTGGCGAGCGGGTGAGCTGGAGTGTGTGTGTGTGTGTATGTATGTATGCGTGCGTGTACGGCGCGTGCGTGTGTGTCGTGTGCGTGTCAGTGTCAGTGTCATTGTCAGTGTATGTGTACGTGGTGGGTTTTGGGGGGTGAAGGAAGGGTACGGATAAATGAAAAGTTGCGTGTTGGTCAGTTGTAAGTGGTGATGTGCGTTTAGTGTGTTTAAAATCGTGTTTAGTGCGTGTATAGTGTATAGTTGCGAGTTTGTGGATGCCCCACTTCCACTTCCCAGACGGAAAGCTTCACCCTCCGTTCCTCCTCCTGGCACCGGCAACCCCTCGACACGCCATTCACCCATCCACGTTTGGACCGACCCCACCCACAACGGCCGCATTGGGGTTTTATACGAGCACGTACATGTACGAGTTATCACAATACACACACACGCGTGCTTGTGTATGCAGGACCATCACCCACATCCCCCCGGAAGTCTTCATGGGTGAGGCGGGGGTGGGGTGGGGTGGGGTGGGGTGGGGGGTGAGGGGTGGGGTACCTGGCTCTAGGCCAGGTTGGTTCCGGAGCTCCCCCCCCGGGTGGTGGGGGGGAGAAAGGGGTTATTTCATGTGTATGGACAGCTTGGGCAGTTGGTGCTTTAGGGCGCTGACCATTAAATGTTTTGGGCATCGTCGTCATCACAACCACCATCACAACCACCGCAACCACCACAACCACCGCAACCACCACCACCGCAACCACCACAACCACCGCAACCACCCTCTTATGTCATATGCGCAACCTCACATCACCGCTCCGGGTGGGAGCTAAACACGGCAGACCGAAATGAAAATAAACAAATCCTCCCGACCCGTGGGTTGCATCCTCCGGCGTGCTGCCGCACACACGTGGCTGTGTCGTACCGCCGTACACACGTGGCGATCTCGGTGGGATTGTGCTTGCGACTGGTCAGGGAAGAAGAGTCTGGGAGCGGCAGTGGACATCTACGGTGAGTGCCACCGCGTTGCCGTACTGTCTGTCTGTCTGTCTGTCTGTCTGTCCGCTGTCTGCTTGCCTAGCTGTCTGCGTGTTTGTCGCCCTGTCTGTCTGCTTGTACGCTGTACGCTTGCCTGTCTGTTTGTCTGTCTGTTCTGCCTCGTTGCCGTGCTTTCGTTTTAAGCGCCGGCACGTGCTTTGCGCCCTCTGTGCGTGTGTATGTGTGTGTGTTTAGATCGACAATCCTGACTACCGACCGTACTCCCCACCCAATCTTTATCTGCCCCCCTACCCATTGCCGTCCCCAACTAACCAGCCCTGTCGTGCAAGTATTGTAAATTTTGATTAAAAATATAAAACAGGATTGAATTATTTAAATATAATTGAAATATTATAAGTATTTATAAATATAATTGAAATATTTTGGCCGTGAACTCCTTTCCTCCCTTTTCCCCGCCCACCCTCCGTACCGTGCCTCGTAATCAACCTTGGGGCGGCCGCCGTACAATCGTACGAAATGAACATGTGTTCGTACACACAGCCTTTGGTATCATGATGTACCAGGTGCGTCATAGCGCAGCTGTACGGCAATGTACGGCGGAAGTGGTGGCGTTCAGGTTTGCCGCACTAAACGTTTTCTTTGTTTTGTTCTGGATCGTTGAGGTGTTTGAACAACGTCTGCAACACAACACGGGAGGAGTACATCGATATTTTGAAATGCATGCTCTTCAGTGACTTGAGTCTTTCCCTGCTACTGCTGCTGCAGCTGCTGCTACTGCCACTTCTGTGTCGGTCGTACGCGTCCTGTGTTTTGCCCCCTGTACCGTACGGTATCCCTCCTCTTTCCAGCTACATCACCACCAACTCCGCTCTCCCCCTGCGGCCATTCATCTCCCCCCCCCAAACCCCCCCGTACACCCCCCACCCCACATGACAAGTCCGTTTTCCCAGGCCGCTCCCGGCTTAGGTCCCAAATCCCTTTTTCCCTCATCCAAAAACGCCGTACTTACTACGTTGTCGTACATACGCACATACAGACATACATACATACACACATTCACATGCACACATTCACACATACATACATACATACATACATACATACATACATACATACATACATACATACATACATACATACATACATACATACATACATACATACACACGCAGGTGCTATGCGGCATGCGGTTGTACGAGGGCATGTCAGCTCAAGAGATCGCCAACGCGGTGGCGCACCGCATGTTGCGCCCCACCTTGCCGCAATGGGTTCCCGCCAACTACCGGGCGTTGGTGGAGCGCTGCTGGCACCAACTGCCATCCGTACGGCCTACGGCGGACGAGCTTGTACGGCAGCTGGAGCGGCTGTCGGACTTTAAGCGGCGCAACGTGCGGCCGCAGTCGAACTATCAGCAGTATTAGCAAAACAGTTGGTATGTACGGCATGTGTGAATGTACGGCACCAGTACGTCGACGACGGCGTTGCGGCGGCGGCGGTGGTGGAGGTGATGGCTTCGGCGGCGGCTGTGGGGTTGTCGGGGGGTCGTGGGAGCTTGGGTAATGAGAGTGAATGCGGGTGGAGGGGGTTCGAAGGGGGGGTTGCGGCTCAGCTCCCCCCTAAAGCTCATTCAACACCTTCCCTTCCCTCCTCCCGAACAAACATACATTCGCACACACATACATACACACATACATAGATACATACATACATACATACATACATACACACCTGCGGGCCGTCGAGGGCACTCCTCATTGCTCCGTTCAAGTACAATCAAGTACAGTTTTCCGTACGTGATGCGATCCGCAAACCGCCCATGTACAGTTTTATTAGTTTCAGTTTCAACTGTTAGTGTACGGAAATGTGCCCCGCCCTTTCATCTATCACCGTTCCCGCTAACAGCATCATCACCGCCCGGTTTGTACAGCACATCCTGGAAGCTGATAAATGAAGTGGTGGTTGGTTCTGTTGGGTAGTTGGTTGGTTAATCCTCCTAGAGGGAGCCCCATTACGTAATGCCGTATTTCCCAGCACTCTCGCAGTGAGGGCCCCACAAGGCCTTTTCCTCGGGGGGGAGATCGTCTCCTGATGCACAACATGTATGTATGTATATATGCATGTACGTATCGCACAATTGCGTAATTGATGGCCAAGTTCGACACTGTTTGGCACGCCTATCGCCATTCGTTGCGGAGTATGGATCATTTGGCGACAGCGGTTGGCGGTTGGGGAGATGGACGAGATTGACGAGGCTGGCGATGGCGGGTTCGTTGGGTAAAGAGATGATGAGGATGATGGTGGTGATGATGGTGATGATGGGTTGAATTTTGGCACGATTGCATGTTTGGCCATATTCGTACATCCGTACATCCGTACTGTGTTGTGAGGTAGGTACGCGGCCACGCCCACGCGCCTCTCATTTTGTCGCCAGGCAGATATCGCAGGATGCTGAGGTGTACAATGAAGTTATGGATGGACGTGCAAATACGTGTACAAACAATCATATGACCGGGTATAGTTTACTCCGGTGAGTGATCGGAGCGTGCATGCATAAGTAGGGGTGTTGGGCATGATCGGGGTTTGTGAGAGAGAGTTTGAAGGGGCCAGAAAGCTTTTCCGAGTTCGGAGCTGGGGCAGGAGAAATTAAGATTACTCAAAGCTATAAATTGTGCGATATCAAAGTTTAAGTAAAGTAAGTTATATGATAATTACAAATATATTTTGTATTATTGATGTTTCGGCGCATTTTCGGTTGCTCATGTCTCATGGAGGAGTTCGTTTAACTTTTTGAGAGGTGTCGTACAGGGCCGTACTACCGGTATTTGTACTTAAGGCGACGAGCGTGAAGCTGAGATGAAAGGATGATCTCCGAGAGGTGAGCGTTACGAAGATGCAGGCATATGCTTATCATACTGATCATTGGATGCGGCGTGACTGCGTGTTGGCTTGAGGTTGGAGGGATCACCCAGGGGCGCTAGAGATGTGGGCGGTTGGGCCATTGCGGCGGTACGGCACAAAGTTATGAAATAGCAAAAACTAATCCTGACCTTGTCATTAGTGCACGGTACGGAGTTGGAGAGGGCTTTAATGTAAAGCACCATGATGTGGATTAAGTTGTCGCCACCGCAAATGGTGGGTTGGTGATTGGTACGGCAAATTAGCCCGTACGGACAGGACGATGGCTTTCGATACCTCGCTGTCTGAAATGCAAATTTAATCCCCCCCTGATCTATTTGTTTGTCAGTCCAACACGCGCTTGATTATGTTGGAGATGCGTTTGAAAACGGCATTAAAAGCCATCATTTCTGTCTGTCTGTCTGTCTGTCTGCCTGTCAATGTCCGCCAATGTTCAGCAATTTATATTTTAAGTACAGCAGTGGTTCATAAAAATATTTGAAAACACCGCGCTCATGACGTCATCACCTGCTACTTCCCAATTTGATATAATTATATGGAGGGGTGGTGGAGTGAGTCTGTGTGAGTGCGTGTGTGCGTGTGTAGGGTTTGGAGATTCTCCGCGCGACTGATTTGACACGGAACTGATTGCCGAAGAAGTACCACCGTGAGCTGCTGAGACGTACAGACATTCGAAATTTGTTGGGTTCTAGGGTTTTTAGGGTTTTAGGCATTTTGTGGCGCGCCCCCCCCCCGGGTCGCATTTTACTGAAATCCTTGAGATCTGTCGAAGGATCGCCCCCCCTGGGCGGAGTAGTGTCACGGACGTGCACGAGGCGGGCGGGGATGTGTGTGCGGGAGAAAATTACGGGAGAAAATCACACTCATTTCCTTCTGTCGCGCTACCGTGCTGCCGTACTGCCGAACTTATTGGGGGGGAGTTTCTGCTTAGGGATCATCATCATCATCAGCAGCAGCAGCAGCAGCAGCTTCAGGAGAGCGCATTCTCACCTCTTGAGGTGGGGAGAGGGAAGAGGGGTGTACGTTACACTACATACATACATACTTACTTTGAAGTCCCAGCTGTCGATGGAACCATTGTATGGAACGGGGGACGGCGGACGGGGGTACCCTGAAGGCCGAAAGTGTGAGGGAGGAGAGTGTGTGTGGGGGGGGGCGGGTGGGGTGGGGGGGGGGAAAGGGGTTGTGGCTCCAAGTGGGGGCGGCTGTCCCCCTGCCCGCCGTGTGTGGCGCACTCCGGTCCCTCTCTTAGCCAACCTCCATATCTTTTTACTTAGCTCGGCCGTGATGGTGGTGACGGTGATGATGACGGTGGTGGTAGTGATGGTGGCAATGGCGATGATGATGATGATGATGATGATGACATGCACAAGAAGAAAGACGCGAAGCCGCTGTGTCGCAGCGCTGAGAGAGAAGGGAGGAGTGCCAAAGCTAGAGCCGCCAGACCCGCCCGCACTCGCTTGTACACTTCCTTTAGTGAATGCACGAGCGCGATCATCGAGCGGTTGTTCTGTTAGGACGAGAGTACGATGAGGAGGGTAATGGGACCGTTGACCCCCCTGGCGTATGTGTGTGTGCGTATGTGTGTACGGAACCCCAGTCGCGGCCCTATTACCCCAAGGGGAATTTCCCAGACCCCCAAACTGCCGCTGTCTCTGTTACTGTTATGGCTTTGTTAGCCCCTTTTATAGTAAGCCCCTTTTCGCAGCCACCTACCTCCCTGCTTTGGGACGGCCGCGCAGCCTTTTACCGTTCCCGTGTAAATGTTTTTTATGAGATTTCTTATAAGATTTTGCAAGTACGGCAATACGGCAAATGTGATCCTGGCGTTTTGGATTCTGAAGACTGTTTTTCACGGTGATAAGGCTGAAGGAGGCGTTGGGGATTCCTCAGTTGATGAGTTGCCACCAGGTGCCCTGCTGCGCACCACTCTCCCGTCCTGCGGCCTTTTGTCGTAACTCATGTGCACCGTCACCTTCTTCACTGCCGTCGCCGCCGCCGTCCCCGCCGCCGCCACCGCTCGCCGCCATAGCCATAGCCACGATGTGTAGTGGCTCGAGTATATATATATGAAATATTTTAGTAAAAATGCACGTGTAGCTGTGCTTCATTGTGCCGTACGTACAGGGGCTCTGTCAACATACGGCGCCGTACGACATATCGTACCTTGGCAAGGTTATCCGTATTTGTCGAGACGCATCTGGAAACTGTACGGATTATACTGACGGACAGAGATATGGATATGAGCTGTTGGGGGCGTTGGCCCAAACGCGAAATGTGGACCACATTTGAATTTTTAAAAAAGCCATCAATGCTTTTCTTCGGGCCATGGATCCGGTACGACAGTAGTACGTCGATTGGTATCATGTATGTACATACGCACGCTATCGACTTCCGTTTCTGTTATTGGTTGGTTGTTGGTTGGTTGGTAGTGTTTAAAAAGCCCTCTGCGACCCGCAGTTAACCTCTTTTACCGCCTAGGAAAGCTCCTTGGCGCGGAGCGCTACCTCTTTCCCTTTCTCTCTCCCTCCGGGGGTTTGGGGTTTGGGGGTTTGGGGCTTTGGGTTTTAGGGGTTTGGGGGTTTGAAACTGTAAGCAGCGTATTATTACAGCACACAGTTCCCCCCAGGGTTGTGCCCTGAGCGTCCCCGCCACTCTTAGCGCTACCAGTATCACTAACTTTCGGAGTTTTGTTGAACTCGGGAGAGAATTTGTTTTCTCTGGCAGTAGATGTTTTTGTAGGGGTTTTATGTGTGGGGCAGGGACAAGAGGAATTCCTTTGCGGATTTTGAGAAGTTGTGATACCCAGATTGCTTTGTAGGGGTAAAGATGGACTCAGGCACGTTCCCTCCTCGTAATGAACGGTTATGTAGAACATATCAGATCATCAAGAATCTACGAAGTACAGTGAGAGAGAAACTGTTTGAGAAATAATAGAATAATAATAGAAATTTGGAAGATGTTTAGATGCCGCCAAACAGATAACAGATTCCGACCCGTTCAGCCTTCCGTGGTGCATTTCATGCCTAATCGTCTCGGCCTTAGCACTCCATTTTGCCCCCGGGGGCATTAGCACTCCTCAGCTCGTTAGACGGCACGGCACCCCAGAGGCAGCGAGCTCCTGTAAACACTGTGACACACTGTGACTCGTCCCGGTCGTCATGCTGAGGTCGTCATCGCCCTGGCCTTGGCCCCAAACACCTTAGCGTCGGCAGCAAGCTGCAGGGCATGAGGCTGGTTCACCCTCTTGGGCTTGGGTTGTGGCCTGGGGTCGACCTGTTCATCTGACGACGACGACGAGTGGCGCAACATCTCGAAGAGGTGGTTGGCTGCCGGTTGCATCCGCACCGTCGTAAACGTGAAGGGGGTGTGTAAAAAATTGCGGCTCCCTCCTTCAACACTCTAAAACACTAAAACACTCTCGCCCTCCGGTCCGGTCCGGTCTCTTTAGCACCGGGTGGAACGGCACAGTGATGATGATCCTTCTACCGGTATGTATGTATGTATGTATGTATGTATGTATGTATGTATGTATGTATGTATGTATGTATGTATGTATGTATGTATGTATGTATGTATGTATGTATGTATGTATGTTGTTACAGGGTGGTTAAGCTTCACCAGCGGCCCCCTTTCCCTTGGAGGCAGTTCCCTGCTCTCCCCTGCGAGAGGGGCACCCTAATCCATTCACCCCATCCGACATCAGAATGTATTCGTTGGGTTCAGCAACTCACCACCAGCATCCAACCAAATCTAGCGGATCAACGGCGCCTCAACTTAGTTCCTGGTCAGCTCGCAAGTATATATGATCCTTGCCTACCCTTGCCGGTCTCCTGCGCTGGATGAATCCCTCAGAAGTTTAAGTTAGTAGACCCGCAGGCCTTCCCGCTTCCGGGCGCCTAGGCCTGTTGGAGGTCTCCGCGTGGAGTGCCCCCAGAGAGCCAAGTCCGGGGCCAAGTCCACCGTGCGCTGGCAGACTAGGACCTGAGGGGCACTACTGATGGATGGATGGATGGATCGATGCTCTCCGCCCCGTTCCCCGCCTGGTGGAGATGCTCTTGCAATCCGTGATCCGCTGCCCATCCGTTGGTACACCTGGGCGGTGGCCTCCATGTGACGCGTTGTGCCGAGGTTGAAAGCAGCTGGTGGGCTGCGGCTGGATGACTTCCGGCTGGCCGTGCCTCGGGTGGCCGCCATCCTTTGAGTGGATTTCCCTTTGCCGCTACCTGCCCCGGTGGCGCATCATACCCTGCCGGGATTACGCTCTTGGCGGCCCCTTGTAGCCTGGCTGCCTGTTTTCCTTGGTAGCTTCGTATGTTGGTTTCTTGGCTAGCTAGTTTCCCAATAATCCAGGGGCTGGCAAATCCTGCGGGTCCTAGCGGGTCCGCAGTACCGCAGTACCCGCAGCCGAGATTCGGCTTAAGGCCCCGTAAGGCTGCGGGACCCTACTGGCCAAAATTTGACCAAAAAACGTGACTTGCAGCCTCTATTGCGGCGAGTAGGGCCGCGCGCTGGACTTGAACTCTGTGTTTGACTTTTAGGTTATCTTATCGAAATTATGCCATATCTCAGCCGTAAAAACCGATTTGCCGACCTCTGTCCTAAGCCCTGGTTATTGGGTCGTCATGTCGGTTACCCAACCGGCCAGGTGCCGAAGCGAAAAGTTATCGACCGGTTTGGTAGGGTTGCCGACTGGTGACAAGCAAGGATAATCCGAATGATCTCCATAAGGGCACTTGGCGACGAATGCAGAGGAGCACCTGCCTCCCAGACATCGTCATCAACTTGTCGCCAGGCTCGCAGCGAGCATACATTACCGCCGATTCTGTAAAAAAATAACCTTAGGGTTAATGTACCGACCGGTAACATCATCGGTGGGTGAATCCCCGCATTCTTACTTAGCTTCAAAGAAAGCGGTTGGTAGTTGCCGTTCTGGTCGTTTTGCCTGACGTAATGTCGGTATTGCCATTGTCATCTCAGGCAGCGAGCAGAGAAAGATAGGTCCCTGTGTAAATTAACAAGTATTGCCGCTCTGCATTTGATGAAGTCATATGATGTTACGATCGCTGTACGCTGAACTTGCTTTGATTGCGCATAGTGGCGTTGATGTCCAAAGCGGTAGCTCCTGAAATTTAAAAGAAGGGTTGCTTTGTTGAGTTGCTGAAATGGAGCCTGAAGCCGGAGATTGGCCTGAGCTTTTCAAGGCATGCGGAGAGCTTCATGCTCTACCGCAGGCCCTGACGGACGCACATGCGCACACATTCTTTTCTGAATTTCCTTTTGATCGCATGTTAAGGTTTGTGCTTGTAAAAAGTTATATAGAAGTTATGTGTTCGCAAGCTTTGCTCGTTGGCCCTGAGAGACCACCCATCCTTTCGCAAATGAAGGTCCCTCGCAAGTGCAGAAGACAAATCGGATATATCTATGGTATCGGATACGCTTGGGAGACTTCTCGCAACAGATTTAGGTAGGCTCACCCTTCTTCCGGTATGTGTGGTCTACACAGCATCCGCTACCTGCAACCGAGCGCTGTCACGCTGTTACGGTCCCTACGGTTACAGGGTCCCTATCCGACACGTTACTCTTCCTAGCTATAAATAGACTAGATAGGTAGGATAGATGCAACGAAAGCGCTATGGCTTAAACGCACCCAGCTGTTCGCCCCTTCGCTTCGTTTGACTCTTGTCTGTTGATTGCCCTCGTACCCCCCTCGCGTCGCCCCTTTCACTCTGCCACCTCTCCGTACCCTTCGAGTACCCTTCCCTTCCCGCCCCGGACTTATCACCACTGGAAAAATATCTATAATCACAAAAGTCAATCGCTTCGTTTCGGCCGTTTTCGCAGGCTCCTCCTTGCTCTCGACCGCAATGCCGTACTTGGATGCCGCAAGCAGCGGCCCCCTGCCGCAGCTCCGTCGCTTGGCGGCAGAGCAGTACGGCAGCTTCCTCGTGGCGCAGCTGCACAAGCACAGCGGCCGTGGCGATGGCGCCGCCAACGATGACGCTGATGACACGACGTTGGCGGTGTGCATGCAGCTCATACGGTTACTATCAGATACGGACACTGCCGTAGCGGCCGCGGCCTCCAAGGCTCTCCGTACGTACGGCAGCAGTAGCCTGGCGGCCCTGCAACAGCTTCTGTCACCGGGGGGCGCGCCGTCGACGGCCCTGGCGGCAGCGGCGGCGTCTGACGCGTTGGGCGGTGTCGTACGATTGCGGGTGCTGACGCTGGCGTTAGAGCTGGCGGCCGGAAGCGGTGCTGGCGGCAGGTGGTAGGTAGTACGGCAGTGCTGATCTCATCGGTTTTATCAAATTACATGATTGCGCCGCCAGGTCGCCCTATTCCCGCCAGTTTTTAAACCCCCATGGAACCATTTCAGTTTCATGAAGGTGCCATACGATTTACCCTTATAAAGATCAACCTGTCTCTTGACGATTCAACGACTGACGCACGGGGGAAACGTCTGTGTACGACGTACTCGTACACGTCCTTTAAATTTGAACTCACGTGTACAGCACGAAACCCACTGGGCCCACTTCGCCACTTCCCTGTCCATTAGGCTTGGGGTGGGCCCGCCGTACGAAAACGGCCACCGGCACAGCCCGCCTGCCCGTTCCATCGCTTCAAGCGGCGGCCGCATTTCCAGTACGGCAATTCCGCATGTTACACACGACGAGGGTTTGCGGCTGCTGCGGGATTCAGGGTTGCTACAGCCGCTGCTGAGTCAGCTGGCGAATCCTACCGACGCGCTGGCATGCCTGGCGGCGCTACAGCTGCTGGAAGATCTGCTAGCTAAAGCTGACGGCGATAGCGACGGCGGCGCGTCTGGTGGCGGTGGCGGCGGCGAAAGCATGGCGGCGGCGCTGGCTGGTCTCGTATTGCCGCAATTGTTAGCGCTGGTTTCGGAGCCCAGTCTGGCGGATGCCGCTCTACCACTGGTGGCGGGGATTCTTCGTCGTACACTGCCGCCAGCGCTGCCGGCGGCTGCAGTCGCCGCAATGCTTGGCGGCGCCGCCGCCACTGGCAACGGCGACGGCGATTCGACTCCTCCTGGACACCCCTTTGCCGGCGGCGTTGACAGCGGCGTAGTGGCAGCGGCAGTTCAGCTGCCCGCCCTGGCGGTGGCGCCGGCGCTGATGGCGGCTGTACGGGCCGTACTAGATGACCGCGGCGACGCCAGCGCGGCGGCGGAGGCGTGCGGTCTGGACGCTCTGGGCACCCTCTCTCAGTCGGCCGCGGGCGCACAGCTCGTGCTGTCTGACGAGGTGCTGGTGCGGGTAGGTGTGGTGCTGGGCTCCGGTGTGTGTGTGTGTTTTGGTGGTCGTGAGGGGGGAAAGGGGTGGGGGGAAAGGGGTGGGGGGAAAGGGGTGGGGGGAAAGGGATGAGACAGTAGTCGTTTTGTTAACGCCTAGCGAATTAAGGGGGAGGAGGGGTCGGTTGCGTCAAACTGCTGTCGGGTCGGGCCATGCAAGCGGAACTCCAAATCCCAACCCCCAACCAACAACTGACAACTGACAACGCACCAACTGAACAACGTACCGACCTTACCGCCTTGGTCGCCGGGGTTCACCACCACCAGTTGGGTAGGAAGCACCGCCAGACGGACTGGGCCACAGACGCATCCTCTTACTACTAACTGCCAACCTAACTGCCAACTGCCAACTAACCGCCAACCGCCAAATGCCAGGGCCTGTGTGAACGGGCGCTGAGTCGCTCACCGCATCCCGAGGTCCGCCTGGCCGCACTTCACGCGGTGGCCTCCGTGGGGGGCCTGGAACGCGGGGGGAGGGAGCGCGCGCGGGAGGCCGCTCTGTTGCCCGTACAGGTAGTACGACACACCCAGGGGTTTACCGCCATGCAATGTTGAAAGCCCTCTCCAGGTCCAGTCCAATCTTTGTTTGCATGAAACACATTACTGTGCTTTGGTATGTGTGTATATATATGTGTACACATACACATATGCATATACACACACATATATACATATATATGTTATATGTATGTATGTATGTACGGAGTACGAAACGTAGATGGCCGGGTCCCTCAACAGCCTTCCGGGACCTACCCCCCTTTCCCTTCCTACCCGTGAATTGGACCCATCGGACAGTTGGTTGGTTGGTTGGTTGGTTGGTTGGTTGGTTGGTTGGTGTCCCTCCACACCTCTACAGTTGTCTGTTTGGGTTTTGTCCCAATGAGGCAGTCTTGAGGATACATACATACATACATACATACATACATACATACATACATACATACATACATGGCTCCAAGCACCCCCAACAGCACTCAGGCGATGGCTATGATCCTAAAGCGGGTCGGATGGCAGATGCCGGGCGGCACAACAACCGTCCCACTCACACGCCTGACGGTCCGCCTAGCGACACAGCTGCAATGCGGGGCCACCGAGGAGAAACGGGGACGCTTGATGGCAGCATTTGTGCAAGAAGCGTTGCACCCGCAGGAAACGACACCTTCCTCCTCAGCGGAAACAAGCCGCTTCAGGGCGACGCAAGCCCGCTTGTGGTCGGGGGTGCGGTGGGAGAACGAGAACAAAGAAACGCTGTGGCGGCTCGCCGTGGACGGCATCCCCCTGCCCGGCAACACGCACCTGGCCCGCATGGTGCCGGAGCGCTGTGGGTGTGGAGGGTTCGGCAACGCCAGCAACCAGCACTGCTCCCCACGCATGCACCACTTCTGGGAGTGCCCCGTCGCACAAGCTGTCCGGGAGCAGATTGATCGACACATACAGCCCTCCCAGGAGGCAGCGACAGGCGGCATCACCCGGAAGCAGCTGTGGTTGGTCCAAGCCCCGACCGGCTGCGAGCAGGCCCCCTGGGATGTGATCGCCCTGGCAGCCCTGTCTGCCATGGAGGTAGGCAGGTGTTGTCTGCGAGCAGCCGGAAGGCGACTGGAAAGGGCGGCTAACCCCGCGACAGAACAGCCAGAGCAAGCGCAACAGATCCAGGCGCAAGGGCCCCAACAGCGGCGGATAACGGACTTCTTTCACCTGGCCAACGGAGTGAGACCGCACGAGGNGCCGCCGCTGAACGCGCCGGTACTCGAGGATCAAACGCAGGGGCCCATCGCGGGACCGGGGACGGCAACAGCAGCAGCAACAGCAGCAGCAACAGCAGCAGCAGCAGCAGCAGCAGCAGCAACAGCAGCAGCAACCCCCCT
>NW_003307683.1:5336-11719 GCF_000143455.1 Volvox carteri f. nagariensis | reverse complement strand
TGCAGCTTGCTGCCTGCGGTCGACTCTGAGGATCCCCGTGAGGATTTTTGAGCTTGGTGACCTCCCCAGCCCGGGAAGACTCGTCGGGCTCCCGGTCGCCCAAGTCCTGGTAGCGAGCTCTCTGAGATGCTCGGTTCGTTCGGTCGGCAGGAAGAGCCCCCCAGTTGCGACTTCGTTTATGTTAGGAGACCAACGGGCATAGATCCCGTCTAGTTGGAGCGCCAAACAAGCGCTGTTGCGTGCCGGCCGTCGTTTCCCGTGCGGCCTGACCCGGGGGCGGAGTGCATGAGACTAACCAGCCGTATGCACCCGCCCCCCGCGCTGTGCTTCGGCCCTGGGCCCCCGGCTTTTCAGCCCACAGTGTAATCAACGTCATACATACATACATACATACATACATACATACATACATACATACATACATACATACATACATACATACATACATACATACATACATACATACATACATACATACATACATACATACATACATACATACATACATACATACATACATACATACACACATACATACATACATACAGGTGATACTCCCCACCACCACCATCACCTCTCCAGTCCACTGACCTCTCCCCCCGGCTCCCCATCCCCCCGGCCCACCCCGTAACTTACTGTACTGCTGTGTGGCCATTTTGGGTCTCCCGTACGATTCCCGTACGGCCAGTGCGAGGAGGCGTTGCGGAGGGGGGTGTACGGCGCATGTGGAGTACGGCGGCCGGCTGAGGTGCTTGCGGGAATGCTGCACCAGCCCTTTCTGGAGCTCAGGTTGGCGGTGTACAGGTGGGGAGGGAGGTGGGGCGGGGGGAGGGGGGGAGGGGAGGGGCTGGCCGTGTGTTTGTGGGGGGCGGCAGGCTGGGCGTGTGTGTTTGTGTGTCTGTGTCTCGAAGGTTCTCGAAGCTGTGCATAAGAGAAAACGCAATGTACGTGAGAGCGGAGGGTGGAGTGGGCGTGGGAGTGGGAGGAGATTTTACACCAAGTCGACGTTTTCATTGCGGCTATTTGCCTGGGCGCGGTTACGATTTGGATACGGGCTCCCCAAATTTCCGCCGACCTCGTCATCCCGCTTATTCATTTGACTTCCTTGTTACCCCCTCCCCCCGTCCCGGTCATGGTCTCCCACCTCCCGCCCATCCCCCCCCCCCGCCGGGTGGTGGTCGTGGTGGTGGTGGTGGTCCAGGTGTATCGCCGCGCTGTCGCTCCGGAACTGGTTCGCGATCGAGGTCGTTACGACCCCAAATCTGTACGGCAGGATTACGGACGCGAGCAGCGAGAGTTGCGCGGCGGGTTGCAACTGGCGACATGCCGCCGTGGCGGCCTTGTGGGCGGCGGTGTCCGCGGCGGCGGCGGCGGCGGCGGGGCCGGCGGCGGCACAGCAGCAGCAGCAGCATCTGGCGGCCGGATACGCCGATGTGTCTTCTGCTCCCATACTTGCGGCGGCGGCTACAGTAGAGCATGTGCGTACGGTTGTACGGGGTGGGCCGTACGGGGCTGGTACGGCAGGTGCAACGGCTGCGGACGCCAGACGGATGCACGAAGAGCACTTCGTGGCGTCGCGTGGAGCGGGGGGTGGTCTGTGACAGTTGGGATGATTTGTAGCCAAAATTTCGGCTGAATAAGAAACTTGGCTGATTTTGGTTCGGTGACGTTGCCTCGCTGTGTAGCGCCGGTTCTTGGGAGCGTTGGTTTTTGGGGGGAAGGTGTCGAACGCGGCACAGCGGGGATGGTCGCTATGCCGGTTCAGGCGTGGGTTCGCCGCTTGCCGCAACTTGCATGCGCGGACGGTTAGTCGTCGAGGCTGGAGGTAACAGACACGCTTTAATTCAAACAGGATGGTCATAGTACTGATTTTCCATGCTGCATTAGTAGTGCAGCTGCAAGGCCTTAACCGCTGTCCAGGCAGAAGTATCCATAAATGTCTTCATCCAGGTTAAGTTCAACTTAGTTTTTTCTTTCTTTCCGATTTTTCATCATCGACATCATGGACATTGATATCTACTTGAAAGTAATTGGAGTGACTCCAGCGCAGCTGATTCATGGCGCAGACCCAGACACTTTGAAGCTTATTTATTCACATCACGTTCGAACGCTACCTTTCTGCTCCATTCCGATCGTTTGTGGGCATCCTGTGGACCCGGAACTGAAAGTGGATGGCATCGCCGAGCGCATGGTGAGCTTTCCTCTATCATGCGTGTAGTTCCGACCGTATTTTAACAGTAACCTGCAAGGCTTAGGGCATAAGATGAATAACCATGCCAATATGTATATGATTTAGCCTTTGTTGCCTTGCCAAGGGTTAGCTGACAGGGGATACATGCCGCGCGTTTATCGTCAATCTGCTCTCCCCTCCTGGAGTGAACTCCTTTAGAGGTTTCCTTCCCTCCCCTTTTTTACCCGTGTCCCTATCTTTCCTCCCTCTTCTAAAACGTTTTAGTTGGTCAAACGTTGGGGCGGCGTCTGCTTCGAGCACGTGGCACTTATGGGTTCCGCTCTGGAACGCCTGGGCTTCGATGTCACGTACCTTGGAGGCCAGGTAAGGCCCAGGCAGCAAGATGCCGTACCAGCGGCAGCAACCCGGCAGCGGCATGTAGAGTAGTTGTAGGATTCATAATCAGCACCAAAAGGGAGCAAGCCCCGTCGCGCGGTAGCAGGCGCCATACCAGCAGTACCTAAAGCCGGAGCTCTTGGAGGAGTGATGTAGCTGCGATTAGCATTGCCACTGTTGAAGTGGCAACAACTGGGGCTGTCGTACTGCCGTGTACTGCATGCCTCCCTTCCCCTTCTTCCGAACCCGTCCCCCAGGTCTGGCACGACGGGTGGACCGCCGCCAACACACACGCCAGCCTGCTGGTCAACTTCCCCGACCGCACCCAGTACTACTGCGATGTGGGTATGCGTGTGTATGTACGTATGTATGTATGTATGTGTCGCATTTTCAACTTCCCCCTTCGCGTCCAGGTGGGGTTCCCGTTGCGGCCTCTGGAGCCCCTGCTGCTGACCCGTGGGTCGGAGCAGCTGCAGTCGGACGGCAGGTGCTTCATGCTAGACAGCCAACAACGTCAGCAGCCACCCTGGGCGGGGGGGGAAATGGTGGCGACGGCGGCTGAAAAGGGGGAAGGCGAGAAGGCGGAGGGGGAGTACTGGGAGCTGCATCAGCTGGAAGAGGTGCGCACGGGGCTGGCATCGGTTGAACGGGGGGAGGAGAACCTGTTTGGGGAAGTTTTGCTTTTCGGGTTTTTTGAACCGCTTTCGCCTCTCAGCACCTCTCTTTGCAACATACTTTGTGATTTTGCCCCGTAAGGTATTATAAGGATAATACTTTCATCCCTTTCCTCCCACTCCCCTACTCCCCCCTCATCATCATCATCATCATCACCGTCAGGACGACTGGGAGCTACGTCACCGCTTCCGACTACAGCCGCTCTCCCTGGCCGACTTCTCCGGCCCGTCCAGGGACTTGTCCGACCCCCAACATCGCTTCATGAAGGGCTGGCTGGTAGCCCTGTGCCGAGCTGACGGGGCGCTGGTGACACTAGCCACAGGTGATATGATGGCGGGCTGTGTAAAGGGAAGGAAGGAAAGGGAGGGAAACATGCATTGCCGACTGCGGGGTGAAGGGACTGGTGGTGGCAGGGAGGGGGGAGGGGGGAGAGCCTTGTAACCCCCACCCGTAATGAGGCAGGCGGGGCTCCAACGGGCCTGGGGCTGCAGGGGGGTGGGTGGGGCGGTGCTGCCGGCCGCAGCTGGAGGGCGCACTATCACCGAGTGCCATCTGACCGGACTTCACGCCGGAGCCCTGGAATAATCGAAACCGGGCACGCGTCTGTTTGTCTGTATGTCTGTGTGTTTGTATTTCTATGTGTCTGTATGTCTGTGTGTCGACATGTCTTTATGTCTATGTGTCTGCGTCACACCAAGTATATTACTGGTTGCAAAACGTGTGTCTTTGCTCTTTTCTTCAATCCAGTGCTCTCTGCTCGCCGCACGCGCGCGCGCGTGTGTGTATGTATGTGTGTCTGTATGCGGCTGTGTAATTTCCCCTGATGCCCCCCACACGTTCCACCGCCGCGTACAGGTCCGTGGGCGGGTTCCGGGGTTCCCGAGGACAAGGCCAAGTACGTCTGCCGTACGGAGGTGGTGGCCGCTGGCGTCACATCTGCCGGTCGGGCTGGGGCTGGTGCTGGGGGTGGGGCTGGTGCTGGTGGTGGGGGTGGTGGTGGTGGTGGGGGTGGTGCTGGGGGTGGTGGTGGGGGCGGGGGCGGTACCATGTCACAGCAGCATATCCCGCAGCAGACACAGCATATACGGCATAGCACACAGCTGTCCCGCGGGTCGGCCGTCCTGCGGTCACTCTTGGAGCAGGAGTTCCTTGTTCAGCTAGGGAAGCTGCTGCCTAAAGGAGACACGTACTGCCGGGATTTCAGTGTTGTGGAAGGAGAGGAAGAGGAGCGGCATGAGGGGGATGAGCGGGCCAGGTCGGCAAGTGGGTAATAGTTACGATTTCCCCTAGGATGGGGGTTCGGGTAGAGGACTCACTGCGATAGCTGCTGCCATTCGGCTGTCTGGTGGGGTGTACGTATGTATGTATATATGTATGTACATATATGTGTGTATGTATATGTTTGTATGTATGTGTGTATGTGTATGTGTGTGTATGTGTATGGCTAGGATTTTAGGGCCGTATGGGATAGGATTCAAAACCCCCTGGCACGCCCCACGCCATTTGCTTTATGATGGTGCCGTGTGTAAGGGTCGATACAGAAACAGGCACAAAGCATTGCAAAGCACGGAGGCAGGCAGGCAGGCAGGCAGGCAGGCAGGCAGGCAGGCAGGCAGGCAGGCAGGTAGGCAGGCAGGCAGGTAGGAGCTCCTCTGCTCAAAGCGACCTGCAGCCCCCTTTCCACGCTAGCCTTCTCTGGTGAATACACTTTTGCTGTTGTCATTCGCAGATGAGGCAATCCTTCATCCGGAACTGCACACTTAAAACCCAACCCAAGATAGCACGTAGCATACCTCCTCAAGATACATGAGGCACATAACACCCCCCCCCACACACACACATATATTTCTCTTCCTCCCCCTCTTCAGCCTCGCCCGCGCTTACGATATGCTCCGTACGACCGCTCCGCATTCAACCGAAAGCTCAACTAGAGGATCCAGCTCCGCACCCACGACCCGCATCCCGCCCCTCCCACTGCGCAACCTCTTCCATCCCCACACGGGCCCAAGGCAACCACCACGCCATCACACACAAAATTTCGACCCTTCTACCAAATTCCGAATTGGCGCTTATTGACCTGATTAAATACAGAGGCGTTCGTTGTAAAGACATCCTTCGCTCCAGGACGACACGAGAGACACGTACATTAAAAAGCTTGTTATAAATTCAACTATTTTCTTCCCCCCCCCCTCCCCCCCAAAACTCACAAACACAAAACCTCATACCGCCTCGTGTTTGATACCGCATTCCGCACATACATACATACATACATACATACATACATACATACATACATACATACATACATACGTGCACACTACTCACAAGACCGGTTGAGGAGTATAATAGCGGTAGGCGGCAGGTTGGGTTTACGGAAACATCGATACGCGAGGGGGGGGGTTCGGGGGGACCTGACGGGCAGGCAGTTGCAGTGCAACCAAAGAGGTGTACTCTCGTGCTCCATGTTCCCCGTCGTCGTAGTAGTCGTAGCTCACAACGCAGCTGCCCGACGCAAAATGGTAAGACAGCGGACATTCATACGCATATATACATACATATATACACGCACATACATACGCACGCGCGCGCAATACACTGATTAAAGAGACACCCCCCATAAATACATACATACACAAATACATGCATGCATGCACACGTAGATGCCTAAACGCCCACACGGCCTCCCCAGACGACTTCAACAGTCGAGGAGACACCGTCCTTTGGGGGGAGGACAAGGAAGTGGGGGAGGAGGGGCCAAGGAGAAGGGAGAATCAACTCCAAAACACACTCCCCAATAGTCGGTCAGTCAGGTAGACAGACAGACAGACAGACAGACAGACAAGTATGGCGGCGGCAATGTCAGCGGCATTGGATGACAGCCGCCACACCAACGACGGTGGCACCACCGCCGACCAAGGACACACCGCCGTACAGCGGCGTGCCGTGTCGTGTCGTACTACCTCCAGGCCCCACATGGAGGAGGATGAATGGGCCCTCCGCGGGTGAGTGAACATATGGATAGACGGGTGTGTATGGGTGTGTATGGGTGTGTAATGGATGCTCAATAGGCACTGGACCGCACCGAGGTATACCCCTTCACCCAGCTCGACAGCTGCCGCCAAAATGCGGACCAACAGTGTGT
>NW_003307683.1:1759-2232 GCF_000143455.1 Volvox carteri f. nagariensis | reverse complement strand
TGAGGATCCCCTTATATGCAGGGGGGGTCAAGAAGGGCAATCTCAGCTGCCACCATGTCCAAAGACACAAAGTACGACTTGTACGACTTGTACTACTACTACTACTACTTCTACTACTACTACTACTACTGCTAGTACTACTACCTCAACTGCTGGAGGCGTCCAAAACGATGACACAGCTGCGCGAAACCCCCTTCCCCCCTTCCCCCTCCCCCCCCTGGAGATCACCACCTGCAGTGGTCCTAGCGCGGACTCGAACCGGCTCCTGCTTATCGCCAGCAGCGTCACCCGGCCACTGGCTACCACGTTGGCGGCCCGCTTGGCGCTGGTCAGCAGAGCCCGCTCCCCGAAGTACTGGCCCGCGTACAGCCGGAGTACCTGGGGGAGGGGAGGGGGATAGAGGGGGGGGAGGGGGATAGTGGGGGGGGAGAACCACGTGAACGATTGAAGATCATGGCAAGGAGGATATAGGC
>NW_003307683.1:0-775 GCF_000143455.1 Volvox carteri f. nagariensis | reverse complement strand
CGCCAAAGGAGGCCTTATGGGCCCAGGGGTAATTTTGTGTGTGGACGGGGGGGAGAGGAGTTTTTTGGGGGGGGGGTAAGGGGAGGGGAGAGGGGGGGTATATGTTGAAGAGATTGAGAAAGGCGATTTAATGAGAACGTGAAGGCGAGGATGTTGCGCTGGGGGGGATCAGGGGGGGAATACACCGCAGCAGAGAGTGTGTTTGGGAGGATGTTGCGAAGAGGCAAAAGAGAGTGAGGAGTTGCGGTGGTGGTAAGGAGCGGGTCGTTGGTGGATGGGAATCTCAACTAATTAACGAACGTTTAGTTTATGGAGGGGGGTTGCAAAAAGATGGGGTGGGAAGGGAGAAATGGAAGAGGAGGAGGGGGAGGAGGAGGAGTGGAGCGCTTCTCTCCCTCAGTACGGCAGTACGACGACCCGCAAGGAAAGTAATTCCTTTCCTCATGTGCCTCATATGTACAGCCCCCGGCCCTCGGAAACCTCTCACCGGTTGCCCCGAGGCACTGCTGTACGTGTGTACGAGCAACGGCGGATCCATGCCCGACTGTACGAACACGTCGTACTGGCCGGACTCGACCACGTAAAAGTAATCCCCTGGCTCCGCTTGCCGTACCACGACATCCCCCGCCTTGACGGGGTAGCGCTCGAACAACATGAACACATCGGAGCGCTCCGACTCGGACATGGTGGTGAACAGGAAGTTGGAGGAGGTGGCGTACGACAACAGCTGCGGCAACAGAAACCCGTTTGTGTGGGTGTGGGTTTGGGGGGAGGA
>NW_003307682.1:73534-89476 GCF_000143455.1 Volvox carteri f. nagariensis | reverse complement strand
ACGCTTTTCAGCCCACAGTGTAATCAACGTCATACATACATACATACATACATACATACATACATACATACATACATACATACATACATACATACATACATACATACATACATACATACATACATACATACATACATACATACATACATACATACATACATACATACATACATACATACATACATACATACATACATACATACATACATACATACACGCGCACTTGTGTCCTAAACTTTGCATGTATTTCCTCTCCCAACCCCCAACTCCCAACACAACACACAAACACACGCACGCGCGTGCAGGAGGTGTTGCTGCAGCGCAATGACGTGGAGGCCTTCCTGCTGTCCAGTCTTCATGCGGTGCGCCGGAAATCGAGTGAGAAAGCCTCTTCCCCCGACAAGACAACCACCAACACCACCACCAGCAGCAGCAGCACCAATACCAACAACAACAACAACAATCACAGCAGCACCAGCAACAACCGTCGGCTTCACATGTGGACGCGCCAGGTGGCGGTGCCGGTGGTGGCCATGTGGGCTCAGACTTCCGAGATCTTCCCTGGGAGGACAGGGAGCGGGTGCTGCGGCTGTTATTTGTCAAGATCAACAACCAGGCTCAGCAGGTGCACTTCACGGTGCTGCCGCCACACCCGCTGGTGGCGGCCGGTGGCGGTGGCGGCGGCGGCGGCACGGAGATGCTGATGATGGCGGCTTTTTTGGGACGAGATGTACTTAGGCTTTATTCGCGAAGTACGACCGGACACATTTGTGCGAAGGGGCTGCTTAAAAAACTGAAGCCCACTGTAACAACCACACAAGACAAAAAAGACAGCTATAGACAGCTACCGTTGGCGGTACACGTCAACGGGCAAATGGCAAAACCGTACAATGCCCACGTCACAAAGGAATGTCGTAATACGATATTTTACGTGAAGTTTATGCGTTTTTTCGCTCCAATGTAATTGGATCTTTTCTATCTAGGCCAGGAAATTTTAAGACAAAGCTGCGTCCTGGCCTCGCAATCCACAATGAGAAAGATGGGGTTTTGAGAACCTACGTTGCAGTCTAGGAAGGACAGGTAGGAGAGCGCCTGAGCAGGTTGCAGCTCAGGCGAACAACTCCCTCCCAACCACCTAACCACGGCATTGGACATCGGCCGCTCTATCTGCCTTTCCTCGCACATAACTAACTCCACCTCGTGACACTCCTTGCAGGAAAGACTTCTCCTCGCAAAGAGGAGAAGAGCGCTCTCTCTCTCTCTCACACACACACACACCTCCACCGCCCCTCTAACCGTCGAAGCAACCTTGCCCTACGGAAAGGGCGTTTCCTAAATAGGCCATTACGCGGCCATTCTTGCGCCCAAAGGATATTTTATCGCGGGAGCAAAATCTTCACCTCACCTCAGTCGGTGGTGAAGTGGTGAAATCGCGAGTGATGAGACCCAAGCACTCGCTCACTCACGCACACGCATCATCCCGACAGCGGCAAGTACAGTGCTGCACTGCAGTTCAAGTGGCGGGCCCTACCTGGAGGGTTTTAGGTTTTCCAGACGCTCGACGATCATCATCATCATCGTCATCAACATCATCATCAGCTCTTTGGCAAGGAAGCTGGCCCCCTCGCTGCCACCCGCCGCACCGCCATCATCATCTCAACATCCCCTCCAGCGCCACCTCTGCCACCGCATCTCCCACCATAACCCCCCAACGCGGGAGAACGACTATCCCCACCACCACCACCAGCATGACCGTCTCCACCATTACGAACGTCGCCAACGCCGGCAAGCAGCCGCGTCCTAGCAACTGCATCCTCCCCACCCTCCTCCCCACCCTCCTCCAGGCCTCTCCTAACACTTCGCCTGTCCACCTCATCGCCCCGAGACGCCCCCAAAGCGTCCGTGCTCCAAACGTGCACAACACTCCGAATCAGGGGTGCACCGTCACTCTCCTCCCCCTCCCCCTCCTCGTCCTTCTTTAGGGCAGCTGCAGACATCTTTGGTGAATCGTCCTCCGCCAAACCCCTGACGAGTGTTTCGGCTGGCACCTTGGTTCCGGAGCTTTGACTGGCGCTTGTGCTGCTGGTGCTGCTGGTGTTGGTACGGATGTTGGGGTCCAGTTTGTCATTGGCTAGGTGGCCAGCTGCGCCTTTCCGTACTCCATGCGTGCCGTCAAAATACGTCACCAGAGCAAACCCCCCAATCATGAGCAGCAGGCCCACGATTCGCGCCCAGTGGAGGGGCCGTCGCCTGGCGGCCACGTGAGAAAGTTGTACGGAAGTTGTACGGAAGCGTACGGAACGCAAGCACAGGCAACCTCGGGGTTGAGGAAACGCAGGTTTTGATTTCATATCGCATTTCACTTCACTTCATTTGCCTCCATTTGTATCGCGCATTCTATTCTACACACGAGAGTATGATCTGACGACGGCGTCGCGCCACGTGCTCGCCATGTATGTGTGGTGTATGGTGTGTGGACTCGTGCGGATTTCAAGCAGGCGAATCTGCTCCCACCAAGAACAGCCCCTGAATGACAAGACGCCCCAGGGGGCCCCAGACCTTCCCCCACACAGCCCCCGGATTCCCCCAAGCACTCCACAACTGGTGCCCTCTGTACTCACCTCCCCGTCGTGATGCTCCTGTTCTAATAATCTACTCACCTACTCCCAAGCCTCAGCCAAACCAGCCCGGCTCATCCCCTCTACCTCCCCCCCCCTTTCCTCGGACCTCTTGGGCACCGGCAGCAGCAGTCCACTTCCCACTTTCTCACATACGGTTACCCCCATTCCCCCCCACTCCCCCCACTGCGAAACCGCATGTTACCTGAAGCCCACCCAGCCAAGTGCGTCGAGTGTCACGGCCGTGCTGAGCTGGGCCGTCACGAAGATGGCCATCAGGGCGGCTGCCCCCAGCGTTCGCGCGAATATGATCACTACCGCCACTTACCAGGCGCCCATCAAGCCGCCCGTCCAGGCCCACCAAGGGGCAGCTACAACAGCAGCAGCAGCAATAGCAGTAACAGGAGAAGATCAGCAGAAGTAGAAGTTCGGCGAGGAATCGGATTTTTTAGACGGCGTGGCTGGGTTTCAGTTCGGAGAGGTGCGAGGGCGCAGATGGTTTCGGGGCGCGTTTGTGAGGCGGAAAGAAAGGTTCTGAGCGATGGATTTTCAGAGACGTTGCGGATTGATTGGTGTTTGGTGTTTGGGGTGCTTTCTGAAACTGAGAGGTCCGATGTCGCCATGGCACTTGCGAATTTCGTTCTTGTGCGGACGCGGTTGGGGTTGGGCTTATTAAGCAGCCCCTCGCACAAATGTGACCGGTCGTACTCTGCCGAATAAACGGGACGTACATCGTCCAAAAAAGCCAGGAGCGAATTTTGCCGCGCGGATGCGCGCTTTCGATTCGCAAAATGCGCATGCGTAAGTGTATATAAATTTTCGTGGAGAAAGGACGAGGTGCGCCAGCGCGTTGCGCAGGTGGGCATGTTGGCCACAGCCGCACGCGGCATGCAGGCTGGACTATTGCGTGGCTGCTTTGCAGTAACTGAAAGCACCGAAAGCCTACGTCGTAGCTTGCAAGACTGGGCTCGTGAAACTGCCGCGGGAAGAGGAAGCGTCTGGCGAAGAGGCAGTTGTGTGCAAGCAAACGGTCGCGTTTTTGGTAGTGCAACGTATACAGCACCTTGTTCAGAGTAAAGTCAAATTACAAAGTTGCGCAAAGTATAACATACATAAACTTAATTAAACATAAGAACAGATAAGACGTTTAGAGCCTTGTCGGTGACATGGACGCCGCTGTTGGCTTAGAACAGCTATTTGCTGTGCATAGGGACGTGCCCGCGTTAGCCGTGTTGCAACAGCTCAGGATGGATTTCAGCCAGCAACAGCCTCAAGAGCTGCTGCACAACCACCGGGAATGTCTTCAGTTGGGCACGTGTAGTTTTGGTCGGCGGGGTCGGGCATCGTACGCATTGCGCACAGAAACCAAGGTGCAGCGTCTCTGTAACATCGCCAACATATCCGGTACGCGGTGGCAGGCTTGCCGAGCACGAAATGAAGGGGGGGTCGCATCTCACCATCAACTAAGCATGCATGTGCTCGGTTGAATGCTCGGTAGCGTGCGAGTTTACCCCTATCAGGATGTTTGTTTGCATATCCCTCCAAGCGAGAGGGCTTGGACCTATGCTGATGTTCGTTCCAAAAAGTAAGCTGAGCACTGATGCTACGGTGAAAGGTATGCACGTAAATTCGCCCGTGCGCCAAACGCCCTGTAACCAGCTTAGACTAATCTCACATTCCATTATGCCACTGCACTTTCCTCTCCAGCCTGGCCCCATTCTGTTGCTCGCAAACGTACTTGGGCACCTTACAATCCAACACCATACGGGCTTTAGAAACGCGGGCAGCTGCTTCACAAGGACCCCCCTATTTGTGATGTTCCATTGTGTGGGGTTCCATCCCTTGCTGTTGCACAATCTCACTCCTGACACGATCTACCTGCGACCGAATGGCGGTCAGGTCCTTTGCCGCTCAGACCATACACATCGACCAGCCAGAATACCACCAGCGCTGCTAAGCCGACAACGAAACTAACAAT
This sequence comes from Volvox carteri f. nagariensis, assembly GCF_000143455.1. Lineage (NCBI taxonomy): Eukaryota > Viridiplantae > Chlorophyta > Chlorophyceae > Chlamydomonadales > Volvocaceae > Volvox > Volvox carteri. The sequence continues at coordinate 84,880 of NW_003307682.1, read as the reverse complement.
TGCCGCGAAACTGCGACCCGTATGGGATCCCAGAGTTGAGTTGATGCCGCTTTGTGTAGCTAGGAATGCCCCTGCGACCGCGGTGCATATGCATCCGGCGATGTATGCAGAGCTGGCCTCTAGGCCACGCCGTGACATTTCTCACCAGGTGGAGCAGTGAGCATACTAGGATGCATAATAGACGATGCACTGAAGTGCAGCGCAGACGGCGTTACGTTCTTGTACGGCATTAGTTCCCAGTAATGTAACAAGACCAAGGTCATGAGATATGTGACGCTTGCTATTTTGACGTGGCTTGGGAAAGGCTTGGCATTATTGCTACTTTAAAGTCGCACGCTTCAGAGCTTCGAGCTTACCCATCTGAGATATGGCCTCGCGTAACCACGAATGATCTTGTGATGCATGCTGAAATTTCCATGTTTTGTCTTTTTCTATACAGCAAAGCCATGCCAACGCTAAGGAGGGCTGTCGTTGGTAGAGCAGCGCTTGCAGCGCTCGCCGCCCTGCTGATGTCAATGGCGGGCCTGGCGCAGTCTCAGATCAACCCAGGCATGCCTTTGTACCAGCTTCATGGATCAGGCACATCTAATCCCGCGTTACTTATCTGGCGTGTAAGTCGCACCAGGGGGAATCAACACTTGTAGGCTTCGGGTTTCACGCCTGGTTGTCCATCTGATCCATGCGTGCGAACAAACCTTGCTGCAGATCAGGTTGCCTAGGTTGCGAGGTGCATGCGATGGAATAGCTTTCTTGTATCCACAGCAACAGAGCTGGAGCTGGACAGCGTTTTCAGTATCCACGCCGCATGCAAATGAACTGCCCCCGAGCATTTAAGCGATATCTTTACTGTACCATAACCGTGTTTGAGGCAACGCCATACGTCCAACTGTTAAAGTCATGTTTCATTCTTTCTATTACTAGGTTCTAACTACCTCCCAACTACCCCCGAACAACTACCTACCAACAACGATTCACAACTCCCTTGCACCTTTCATAATTTGAACCCTGCCTCTCTCCCGCACCTTTTCCGCTCTCTTTACTCGCAGGTCATGGACACCATGATGGCCCCTACAAAACCCAAAATCGCCATGTCGTACCGTTCAATGGGTTCCGGAGCCGGCGGTGACGAATTCACAGCCCTCAACTCTTCCGCCTTCAGCTGCGGAGATGTTCCCATCAGCCCAACTAACTTTAACCGAGCTCTGCAGCAAAACAACCCCATGATGCACGTGCCGTTCCTTGTTGGCTCTGTCTCCATATTCCACAATATCCCCGGCATAGGAGAGGTACGGCAATACGGCGGCTGTGCGCTGTACGGCGTACGACGTACAGCACCTTTGAGAGGATATGCTGTCAGGGAAATGGGGCGGTGCTGTAATAAGGAGCGGGCCAACAGGATTTCAGGGGCAACACGGTTTTGAGGAAGAAGATTAGTAGTCCTGCCTAGTGACTTATTCCTTGCGTATGGAAGCACCCACAGCCCATATAGGTCGCGGCTCAGTTACTTGAGATTTTACTTCACCACCTCGCGCCGTTATCACACGCAGTTTAAGTATAAGTTAAGTGCTCAATTAATAATTCCCTTTCTTTTGTTCTTCATAAACCCTAAAACCCTCCCCCTTCTCCTTCTTTCTTTTTGTCTGTATGTATGTCTCTCTCTGCGATGAAGCTTCGACGCCCTAATTTTTAATTGGTTCTTTTACTTTTCTACACAAAAGACACGTTTGCGACACATGTATATATGTATGCATGTTTGTTTGTCTGTTTGTGTGTGTGTGTGTGTCGGCTGTGTGTAGGGCTTGTATCTGCCGCCGTGCACGCTCGCGAAAATGTTTCGAGGCGAGATTTCCCAGTGGAACCATCCAGAGATCGTAACCAACAACACCCACCTGCCGGATCTGGCCAAGATAACCGCCAGCATCGGAATCGTACACCGAAACAACGGTTCCAGCAGCACGTACGCGCTTACTCACTACCTCAACAAGTAAGATGAGTGGTACGACATGGTTTCCGAACAGGAGTTCCAATTTGAATTCATGAAGGAATTCGGAAGCGAGCGGATTCCACTGGAGAGACTTCAAATTTCAATCCATTTTTTTAAAACAAGGTATTTTAGATGTTTAGGTTTTACTAAGTTAGATTGCGGTACTCAAAATGATGGGTTTTAGGCTTGCAAAACATCTACAAACTATAGCAAGAAAAACGTAACCGCCATTCCTGCAGTATTGATTTTGTATTGTCCATTTGTTTCTCCGAGGGAGCAATAATCTTGGCATGGGAAAGACCGGACGGACATAAAACTCATCCCACCCTACCCTACCCTACCCCACCCTGCCGTACCCTGCCGTACCCTACCCTGCCGTACCCTACCCTGCCCTACCCTACCCTGCCCTGCCGTACCCCACCCTACCCTACCCTGCCCTAGGGCCTGCCCCGGGGAATGGAGCGGCAAGGGCCAGGGTGTCGGTGTGACCATTTCCTGGACCTCCATCCCGGCAGCCCGCAGGACGATGGTGACCAACTCCCAAACCATGGTGGAGCAGATCGCGACCAACCCGTACTCGCTGGGCTATGTGGAGAGCGGACAGGGACTGCTGGCAGGTAGTGGGGTCGGGGGCAAGGGGGGGCCAGCAAGGGGGGGCGCCCAGCAGGGGTATGGACGCTTTTGGAGGAGTGATAAATATGCTCTTCTGGCCTCTCTACCTAACACCTAATCCAAGGCAGCGACACCATCCTCTGTTCGAATCCGCTTGTATCACTCTTCCCGGGCGTACCTATCTTCAATTCTCCCGCCCTGCCTCATTCACTCCGCCCCGCCGGGACACTCTCCGGAATCCTGCTTGTTTGTATGCATGCATGTATGTGTATGTATGCATGCATGTATGTGTATGTATGCATGCATGTATGCATGTATGTATTTCCCGTTCTCCTCTCTATCTATCTATGATTGCGCCCCGGGTTCCCAGACCCCCACAAATCATACACACACGCCATACCCCACAGCCGTCAAACACACATACATACATACACATATATATAGGGTTGGCCGGAAGTTTAGGTTTAGAAAATAATTTAGATGCCATCTAATTAGATTTCTATATAGATTTTAGATGAGGCCATCTAAACCGTTTAGGTGGGCATCTAAACGTATCTAGTCCATCTAATGCCTATCTAAAGGCCGGTGACCGGATCCAGACCGTTTAAACATGAGTCATGGCACGCGAAACAGCTATGTTGAAGGTAACTTTAGTGTCATATCCTTGCTCCGCTCTATTACATACACAAATAGACGTAAAAATACACAATGGCAGAACCAGGACCCCAAAAGCCGATCACATACAAATACAACCACCAGACTTTCGACGCGCCACAGTACGCAGCTAAGCTCTGCGAAGCCAAGCGCAGCATCAAAGCCGCAGCGTACTGGTCCATCTTCGACGTGTTGCTCGTAAAAGGCGTTGTGAACCTCGTCTGCACCGTTTGCAACAAGTCCTATAGCGCGAAGAACCGTCAGCTGTCTGCCCGGATCACTATGTGAAGCACCAGAAGGACGTCGCCAGCACGGTCGGAAGTGAGCAGTCCGGGGCGCCCACAACCAACAGCACGAAGCGCTCGCGCGCGGAGGAGGGGCCAGTTCGGACCTTCTTCCTCGCTGCAGTGCAAATCGCCACCTTCCTGAAGCACCTGGCTCTTTTCTTCTTTAAGTGCAACATCGCCCTCCACCTGATCGAGCACCCCGACCTCGTGAAGGCGTGCAAGGCTGTTGGCATCACCCCCCCCAGCCGCAAGAAGCTTGCCTATACCGTGCTTGACGAGGCGTACAGTGAGGTGTCGAAAGACGGGCTGTTGTCGTCTAATGCCGTGATGTTTCTGTCGTTTGCGTGGTGCGGCCGGTGGGCAAGGACAACTGACTGCGTGACGGGTGTGTGGAGGTGAAACCCCGTTGTCGCCAGTCGGACAGGCCAGCAGAACAGAGCCCGACAGCTTTGCATCCCAATGCGGGCGTGTCCCGCATGTTGGCATGTGTACTTTGGTGGTTCCGTTTGCGGTTGGGCCGACGGTTGGGCCGCGGGGCGCCTAATTACACCCCGTGGCGCCATCCGACACGCGTCTGTAGAGCGCCCATAGGGGTTCGCCGTGTTCCCAGTGTCGAGCGGCCCAAAAAAATATTGGAAAATCCAGGAAAAGATAAAGCCGCATCGTGTTCAGGTCAAAATTCTACCGTTTAGGCAGTTTTCCGTTTGGCCATCTAAAGATTTACCTAATTAGATTAGGTATCTAATTAGACTTCTAATTAGATACTTTTTCCATCTAAAGATTTTGCCAACCCTACATATATACTAGGTTCGCCGGGTAGCTGCCACGGGTGAAATATACCGCCCTGTTTCACACATACATACATACAAACACACACCCGACCTATGTTTGTCATAGGGCTGGATGAAGTTCAGATCTTGAATGCCAACAACCTCAAGCTCACCTCCAGCGACGCCACCATCGCGCCCGAGTCCTTCATCGCCTCCCAGTTCCCCCTCGGCCCCTCAACACCGCCGACTGGACGGCTGTCAACCCCGTGTATGGCCCCAGCGACGCCAAGAACCAGTGGCCGCTCACCCTGGGCACCTACTTTTATGTACGAACAAATCTAGCGTATTTAAATGAGACAGGTGGGTACGGGTGGGGTAAAAGGGGCGGCTTGGCGGTCTTTCGTTGGTGGGTGGGGTCGCGGCAGGACAGGGAGATTGAGGGGCAGTTTTGGCGTGGGGATATTGAGGGGTTGGGGGGGTGTTGATGGCTGTGGATGGGTGGGTGGAGGGGGCCGGGGGTTGTGTGTTTGGCGGCTTGGGGGTTTACAAGCGGATTATGGTGGAAGGTTGGGTGTGGATGAGGCTATGTGAGTCTCGATTAGGCCCCAGGAGGCGGCGTATGTGTGTATGTCGTTGCCTTTTGCGTCGTACTACTATTCGCCACTGAAACATTCCCCCCGCCCATCGTTACCCCCCTTGTCCCCTCCAGGCGGTCTCCTGAAGCTCTTTCTGTCGTACATGCTGTCTGATGACGTGGCGGCAATCATGCCGGAATACAGCTTTACAGCACTGCCGAAGAAGGTGCGTGTATGTATGAAGATATGGAAGCGGGGCCGCGCAGGAAGGCTGTGGGCGGGTGAAAGGGGGAGACCCCGTGTATGCGTGTGTGTTTCCCTCCTCTCCCCTCCTCCCCCCTTTTTAACTTTCCCTTTTAAGAAATACAACTTAAAAACAAAATGCCCTTCAGATATTAATTTTCCATATTAAAAAGGAAAGTGCTAATACGCCCCCAATCCATTTTTTTCATCATTCATAAAAATGCACATGCTTTACTCTTAATATTCTCAAATTCAAACCGCAACTTAAAATTCTCAAACCGCAGATCCGTCGAGATTTGACTTCGCTGTTGAGCAGCACCATCGTAGATATGTCGCCGCCCGTGTGGCGCTCAGAGAACGGCACAGAAATCCTCGACTGACAGCGCGACTTCATGTTCAGCTCCAAGCGGGACTCGTACATCATGAACACCTGTGGAAACGAGGCGGGGCGGGTCAGTTAGGAGCAAGAATTGCAGGGTGACGAGGGGCCCCAACAGCCTATCCAAGATGCTGTAGTACGTCATGACGGCTGCCGTCCGGGTATGGCAAAACGAGTGGGGGGTGGAAACGAGGCGGGGCGGGTCAGTTAGGAGCGAGGATTCCAGGGTGACGAGGGGCCCCAACAGCCTATCCAAGATGCTGTTGTTCGTCATGATCCATTAACCCAAGGTCATTCCTACTACAAGTAGGTCGGTGTTTCTCCTCCTGCCTGCTCACCAGCTTCCCTACCGTGATTCCGATTGACACAGCATGTCTTTGCTTTGCCACTGGGCGCTTCCATGTTGAATCTGCCACTGTCCCCAAAAGCAACACCCCCGCCAATCAAGCGGGCTGCCCTACAGTGAGCAGAGCGCCTATACCTTTAGGACCGCATCCCCAAGGGCTCCTTCTCGTTTGTCAACCGTAGCAAGTCGCTGGTATAACAGATTATTGATTATTGGAATTTACGAAATGCGCGCTGGGGAAGAAGGGTTGGCTGGTCCGCTCCAGGGAGGCTTCATGTCTCAGCGGGATGGCCCGGCAGGTTTGTTTTACAATAACTTCATTGATCCTTGCGTAAACTTCAGTCATCACCTATTGTGGGAACTGTCCAGATTTTACAAGGTTATTCTGTGAAATGATTCCTCGTCCGGTGTGGTTCACGGCATCACGACGGCTTCTTGGAGCGTGCTGCAGTGGCACAGCATATGGCTCACAAGCCCGCTGCACTTCCCGGTTTCCTCTTCGATGCCGGAGAATCTGCCGAGCTCATGACCTTCACGTATGCACATCATCTCGATCGTCTGAATCACCTGAGTCCGCTGGAGGGAAACAGATCCGACGTGTTGGATTCTCAAGCTTGAAAACCTGGACGGACTTCTGTGAGAAGATGGGCGTTTCCAAAGATTTCCCCTATGGTTTAAAAGCAATGACCAGCAAATTTCCTCCCCCAACTTCACAAGAGCTTGACGTCGCTGTTTTAACGTCCCAATGGCATACTCCAGGCCGGTTCCGGCCCGGTTCCGACCTAACGGGTCCAGTTAACGAGATGGGTAACCGGTCTGTAGGATTACCGGGCGAACCGTTATCCGTTAACCGTCCCCAGTAATTGGTAACCGATGTCGGTAACCTGGCATGAGCAAAAATGCATTTCTGATTGCAACCAGTTTCTTTGTGACAATGCCCATTGTCACAAGGTTCATGCCCACGTGTCACACCCCGACAAGCTTGAGGAGGTTAAGGCAATGTGAATGCCGGGTGACAGGGGTGACAGTCTTGTGCAGGCACATTTGGAGACTAGTTTACACTGAGATTGGGGTGATGTTGGATTAGAATACTTGCAGTTCATGAAATTGAGGAAATGTGTTGCATAGGCATATCCAAACGTTTCAGAGGGACGTTGTTTTGTAACAAGTTTGTTACGGGCGAAACAAACTGGATTTCCACAGTCCCACCACTCAAAGAGCTCCCCACACCATCGCAAAGTCCCTTTTTTATTACAGACACATGTAACAAGTTGTCATAACTTGAGATTGTCGATATATGACTGCTGGATTGTGACCAGGCCATCTCCTTACATGTCTTGCTGCACCAGCATGAGCAGTGATCCCTTCTGTTCAAAATTTTCAGGCAACATCGCAATGAGGCAAAACATTGTGCCGAATCTGCCGTACAAAGAGTGTTCGCTACTAACGGACGAATACATAAGCATTCATTTACCTTGAAAGAATAAAGGAATTCTATAGCTTCATACAAATTCGCCTATCAGCAACTCTCCCTGGTCGTTCAAAAGTTGGTGCTGTTCACGGATGACCGGCCCTATTTGCCTACTACTAGGAGGAGGCGATTTCCATGATGGCGTAGTATTTTGAAAATCTGTTTGCATGATTTTGAAGGGTTTATAATTCTATAATATTGCAGTGCATTCGGTCCTGCAGGCGGGCCGTATTCTTGCAGTTCTGTGACGCGGCCTGTGGTCAAACATGAAGCACCCGAGCATGCCGCATGTAGCAAAACTGCATTGGATTTGAGGTCTACATAATCCTGGGTAATATTAAAATTATTTTGGTGCAACGGCCAACGTCTTTTTATGAGATGCGTTCGGACCGCGGGAAGTTGCGAGGCCCGCAGCTGAACTTTGTGGGTCGCGAGCATGAAAACAAGATATTGTTGTTACAAAGGCACTGCAATTTTGCTCTGTGACCCGACCAACGGTATTCGCACGTGCGTGTGCGTGTGCGTGTGCGTGTGCAGCCGCGTGCCAGAGGGCCCCTCACGTTCGTCCTGCTCCTTACACCCATGACACCTCCCACACAACGTATTGGGGGACGTGGTCACGATCATCACCATACATCCGATACGTCAAAAATCTTACTGCTGGTAGCAAATGCTCAGCGGAAACCCAGCACCGTACATCTGCGGTGACACAGCACCCCAACTCAGATCGAAGCAAGGAAGAACATTGTATTGTGTAACACAGCAAAGCCAAACGCTTTGGACGGCATATTTGTACGGAGATGTTCTCTGGTCCGTTGCATCTACTGTGCAGGAGAGCGCCTGCGAAACATGCCGCGCATGCGGAGCACACAAGGCAACAACAAAACGGAAAGGGCAAAAGGCTTGAACCTAAATGCTAATTCGTGGAGCAACACGCAAACAGATAACTAGCACTGTCCTGTCCCACATGGTATGCGCCGCGTATCAACGAGCACTACAACATGGCATGCCTGTGCACCGGGGCTGACCAGTATTCCCATCTGGAATTGGACACACACGTTGTCTCACGCTTCAAACCTCACCCAACCCCTGGAAAACGTCTCCACAGCTACATATGCCACGCCACTTCCCAGCAACATCCCACTCCTGAACATTGCTAGCTGTCAGTACTTCCAGGCCCCCTGCATCCCTTCCCCAGCCGCCTCAGCATGATCACCATCCACCCACGCACCCTCTGCCTCCCTATCCACCTCCTCGTCCCCTTTCCTCATCCTCACCCTTCTACACCTTCCTGGTCCCCTTCCTCATCCTCGTCCCCCTCCCTAACCCTCGTCCCCTTCCTCACCCTCGTCCCCTTCCTCACCCTCGTCCCCTTCCTCATCCTCATCCCCTTCCTCACCCTCGTCCCCTTCCTCATCCTCATCCTTCTACACCTCCTCGTCCCCTTCCTCATCCTCATCCCCTTCCTCATCCTCGTCCCCTTCCTCACCCTCGTCCCCTTCCTCATCCTCGTCCCCTTCCTCATCCTCGTCCCCTTCCTCATCCTCATCCCCTTCCTCATCCTCATCCCCTTCCTCATCCTCGCCCTTCTACACCTCCTCGTCCCCTTCCTCATCCTCGTCCCCTTCCTCATCCTCGTCCCCTTCCTCATCCTTGTCCCCTTCCTCATCCTCGTCCCCTTCCTCATCCTCGCCAGTCTCCACCTCCTGCCCACCATTGCCATGAGGCCCAACAAGCTGCATTGCTAACTTGGGCGCACCAGATCCACGGACTTGCGCTCCCAGTTGCCGTGCATCAGGCATCTCCGCCAGGCAGTCGTCCAGGCATGTTTCTGGGACGACTTGAGTCCCAGGACCCCTGGCAAAAGGCTGTGATGGCAGGTCCTCGTGGACACCACCCTCGGAGCCGGATTGGCTGCATAACGGAGGTGGAAGCTGTGACGGCAGCACACTAACATGGTTTTTTTGAGTGGCTGCTGCTTCAGCAAGAGTTGCAAGCCCCTGCTCGTCTGGAGAGTCTGCTGCACCAGTGCCACAACGTAGCCCACGATAATACACGCGCGCCTCCTCTGCAGCTTTCTCAGCGTTTCTAACCTCCCTCTCATCTGACCCTGGTTCCTCACCAGACACGCTTTGCATGGTAACCGCCTTGAGCCCCTGTCCAGAGCGAGGCCCACCTGGTGCGCTGGTGTCCTTCGGCGTCGTTAGGGGCCTTGGCATTTGTGGCCCTGTGACGTTGACTGGAAACCCACAGCACTTGGCAACCTGCAAAACACCGTCGAGCCGGCTACCAAGCTTCTTGATGACCTGGGGTTCCTCCAGATCCCTGTCGTTGCCGAGCTCTGGTGGTCTTCCAGGGTCGTTCACACGCTTGGGAAGGCTTGCCTGCCGCTGCTTGGGAAACTGCAGAAGTTCCTTCATCGTGTCGTTCATAAAGCGGTTTGGCATGGCATCTGCCGCCAAGACCAAGATGTCGTTCACAACGACGTCGGTCTCCATCTGCTTATAGTAGCTATAAGCTGACTTCGCTTCCTCGTGCTCCGCAGATTCCAAGCATGCCGCCTCCTGTTTGGCGATTGCAGCATAGAGCTCCTTCGCCTCCCGCGCAAGCCTCTCGGACGCATCAAGCAGTGGCTTCACCACCTTCTCATTGGTGGCCCTCAGTCTTCCAGCGGTTTCACGATGCCCGGCAATGGTGGCCTTGCTCGCCTTGTATGTTGCCTCGGCGTCGGCCATCCTGCACACACGGGGTGTGAAATGCTGAAGAAAAGCATGGCTCAATACATATGGCATTGCGAATGAAGGTGTAAAGTTAAGCTCCTAGCCTTCTCCTAGTAGGGTACCCCAAGTAGGATACTGTACGACATAGGTCACCGGCACCACACATGCATCCGGGTTGTCGCTGTGCTTGCAAGGGAAAGACTTCACGTTCTTGTCATATGCTTACTTTACATGGTCGGTGGTGCTCAAGGTGTCCCTAATCTTGGACAGCGTGCATACAAAGGCCGAGTACAGGCCATCCTCCTGAGTCGCGTCCAATGACACCATCATGTTGTATACCGCTCCAAGGTGCATAAGGTGGTGGTTGAGCTCTGTGGGTATGTTTGATGGGTCGAACAGGCCATCTTTCGCAGCCCTCGTGAGCATGCTGAGGTAGTGCTCCGTGGTTGCGTGCGGTGCTGAACCTCGTACACCTGTCCAGTAACGGGAGAAACATGTCAATGTTTGACAAAGGCATTTCAAGTAAGGCCCTGTCAGGAAGGTTAGGGGTTGGTGAGAGGAGAAGATTGAACATGCACAGCAGCTTTCGGATTACAGCAAAGGCAGCTGCCTGGAAAACTGCTGTTTCCAATCCATCGTGGGCAACTATTTTCAGCGTGAAACTAACCTTCTAACAAGTCCTCCAAAGGCGAACATGCAACTTGGGTGTCAGAATCTCGGGGCAGGGCAGCAGATCCCGACGCCTCGCTGTGGTCAGGATGCTCATCGTGAAGGCGAGCGTGCCTCTCAACCCTGTGGCCGTCATCATCGCTCCTTTCCCGAACGGAAGGCATATCGGCTTCACGTCGTTCGTTACCACCGTGACCTCCGTTTCCGTCCACGCGCGCCACATCGTCATCATCTTCTCCTTCTTCTTCTTCCGCTTCTTGTTCTTCTTCAATGATGCACAGACGACGCTTAGGGTTTCCCTCCCCAGCTCTGGCCTGACGCCTCTTGCGAGCTGCTGTGGGGCCCATAATATCTGTTGTGTCTCCTGAGTGGGGGCTGGGTTGTGTGATAGGCGCCGCTGCCGTTGCCACTCCCGCTGCTGCTGCCGCTTCTGTCGCTGCTGCCGCTGCTGCCGCTGCTGCTGCTGCTGCTTGGCGAGCAGAACGCCGAAGAGCCTGTTCAGGCACTGCTGGCGACGCAGTCGCCGCCGCCATCGGAGGTTTGCTCGGGGCCCCAGCAATATGTGCCACTGCCGGTTGAATCGGCACAGGCCCAGGTGCTGCCGCCGCAGGGGAACTGATTTGCCGTGGAGGCACA
>NW_003307682.1:72450-73484 GCF_000143455.1 Volvox carteri f. nagariensis | reverse complement strand
CTTCCACTAGCTGATGTCGGCAGCAGTACACGCCCCGTAGCCCCTGGCACTGCTTCTGTCGCTGCCGCCACAGCTGCTGCCGCTGCCTGAGGTTGGCTCCGCCCTCGAAAAGTGGGTGCCGCTGGACGTGGACGCCCTTCACCACCATCTGGTGCCGCCGCCGCTGCCACCGTTGCTGCCCTTGCCGCCACCACCTCCGGAAGTGGTTGCCTACCAGGCGGTGAAGTCCCTGTATCATGGCCCGCAGTGGTAATGTTGCTGTTGACCTCCGCTTTGTCCCAAACATGAAGGTGTGATGGGCACCGCGCAATCCAGCTGTCACCTTGGGCTGCCAGGCGGTCTCGAAGGTCCCGCAGTGTGATGACAGCTGTGTGATCGGACAGCCTGCGAAAATTTCACATATGGTATGTGCACGTACGACATGGTCTGAACAACATGCCTTGGGAATTCACATGTAAGAAGCAAGGGCACGCCATTTTACCACCAGTGCTAATTCTTCTCATTAGGAGCGAGGTCTCCTTTTATTATTTATGAAATATTACACTTTCCGAATTTATGTGATAGTTTTTTACTTCGCTGTGAGGCGCTGGAGGGGCTCCCGGCACCCAAGAACCACCGACAGGTTTCAAAACATCTAGAAAACCAAGAGCAAATGGCGCAGTTGCTTGCTTTTGAAGGTGGTTCTAGATACGGAGGATCTGTTGCACCATGTAATACTGTAAGAAGTCATGTGCACACAAAACACGCACATCCCAACCCCAAAGACATGAAAATGAACGACTCGACGCATCCATTCCTTTTTCCAAATCCCAAATCCGGATCTATCATTACTTCTTGGGTGTATACTATTTATATAAGATAGCAACCCAACAACTTACAACGGTGGTCAATCAGGACTTCATTTGGATTTGGGTTAAGTAAGCAGCACTACATAGCTCTGGCATTTATGTTAGCAGCGGTGAAACGCAAGCAGGTATCGAATGGAAATACACGCATCATAACATCGATACCTGGCTTACCTGCGATTGCCTATA
>NW_003307682.1:71423-72396 GCF_000143455.1 Volvox carteri f. nagariensis | reverse complement strand
GGGAAGGGATGCATTGCAATAACAGTGTACCCAGCCCGCAGAAAGGATGATGATAATCTGGTAACATTATCAAGGAACATTTCCTCACCGAGGTCGGAACCCTGCAGGAAGTCATGGATGGGTATCTCCATGTCCTGAACTCTGACAGAAACGGCGCTGTCTCTTGCGCCGAACGTTGCATCGAAGACGTCCGCACGCGTCTTGTTGTGCCTCAATATGTGATGGGCTGCAGCAGCATGTTGGTTCGCAAAGCCCAAACCCTCGCAACCTGGTTCACTGCATGCGACAACACCGCCATCTTGCCAGCGCACTTGTTCTGCGATGCATGCGTCAGACAACGGGTTCGTGCGTAGGAGTCCATAAATACATTAAATTCGCAATGCCACTGTTGTGTAAATCTTACTTGGCAAGCCTGCCAGGGGCCGCCCAGCCGAGGTCGTCTGCTGAGATATTGCAGGGTAGGCTTGTCTGGAGGGTCCTGCTACATCGCCACGGTTTGCAGTGGCATTACGATCCCTATCAGGATTAGCTTCTGCTTTCTTTTGTCTATAGCTCATAACTTCTGTCCGTGCATGCAGCAGCAGCAGCAGCGCCAGCGGCAGGTGGAGATGGAGTTGCCAAAACTGCCACACTTAAGACCTCCGAACTGCCCTTTGAAATATTTAGTAGTCTAGCAGGTTAAATACATGTTAGGTTGAAGTTGTGTGCGTTGTACACGGAGTTGGCGGATGCGGTGACAGCAACTGCCCCAGGATTCTGTCGTCATGCCTTTTTCCGTGACACGTACCTTCGCACTCGATCTAATTGCTGTCATTAAGCGGAAATTTTCATGAGATAATCTTAGGAAAGCTGCGAAGCGCTGATTGCGACACATAGAACTGGTGGCCATGAGCACAGGGATGCGATATCTGTCACGTTTATTGGCTTTATTCCTTTCTCATGATACGTCCCTTCGCGCTCGATCTAAATGCTG
>NW_003307682.1:70085-70971 GCF_000143455.1 Volvox carteri f. nagariensis | reverse complement strand
GGTACCGCATCCCGCTGCTCATGGCCACCAGTTCTATGTGTCGCAATCAGCGCTTCGCAGCTTTCCTAAGATGATGTTATGAAACATTATGCTTAATGACAGCATTTAGATCGAGCGCGAAGGGACGTATCATGAGAAAGGAATAAAGCCAATAAACGTGACAGATATCGCATCCCTGTGCTCATGGCCACCAGTTCTATGTGTCGCAAACAGCGCTTCGCAGCTTTCCTAAAATGATGTTATGAAAAATTCTGCTTAATGACAGCAATTAGATCGAGTGCGAAGGTACGTGTCATGAGAACGGACTAACGCCAATAAAAACGGGTCAGGTACCGCATCCCGCTGCTCATGGCCACCAGTTCTATGTGTCGCAATCAGCGCTTCGCAGCTTTCCTAAGATGATGTTATGAAACATTATGCTTAATGACAGCATTTAGATCGAGCGCGAAGGGACGTATCATGAGAAAGGAATAAAGCCAATAAACGTGACAGATATCGCATCCCTGTGCTCATGGCCACCAGTTCTATGTGTCGCAATCAGCGCTTCGCAGCTTTCCTAAAATGATGTTATGAAAAATTCTGCTTAATGACAGCAATTAGATCGAGTGCGAAGGTACGTGTCATGAGAACGGACTAACGCCAATAAAAACGGGTCAGGTACCGCATCCCGCTGCTCATGGCCACCAGTTCTATGTGTCGCAATCAGCGCTTCGCAGCTTTCCTAAGATGATGTTATGAAACATTATGCTTAATGACAGCATTTAGATCGAGCGCGAAGGGACGTATCATGAGAAAGGAATAAAGCCAATAAACGTGACAGATATCGCATCCCTGTGCTCATGGCCACCAGTTCTATGTGTCGCAATCAGCGCTTCGCAGCTTTCCT
>NW_003307682.1:68878-70034 GCF_000143455.1 Volvox carteri f. nagariensis | reverse complement strand
CGTGTATGTGACAATGAAGGTAGGCATCTTGGGCTCAGATGGAACTAGAAGGTGTACCACCATACACTGACCTTACTTGTGCACCTGGCACACAGCATCCAGAACAATTCGTGCATTAGTTGCCACCTTATGGTATCCGTTCCTAATGAACCTAATGAAATAGGAAGGCGAGAATGAAGGCCTGTCACCCTTCCCTCCCTCGGCCTGCAGGAGATGGATAAGGAGGCTGCGGAGGTTCTGTACATGCCTTTCTGGGAGCATAAGGAGCTGCTTGACTGCCACAGGTGCTGGGTGTGAGGCAGGTTGGGTGGGAGCTGGTCTGGAGGGCTAGCTCACATCATGCATGCTGCTGCAACTAGTGCTGAAAGGATGTTGTGATATTCTTGGATTATAACTTGGGTTTTGTGCAGTAGTACAGTGAATCACGGTTGGTATCGGCATAAGTCGACAACATGGCTGTTATTATGTGTATGGCAGCCCCTTTTTTGTGAAGGTGACAGATATTGTTCACTGAAGCATAGTGTTGTTTGATTTAAGCTTTGATTTGAAGAATAGGATTGCAGCACCTCGCATAAGCAACCTAGCAGCAAAGCACTTCAACGTTTTTTATCAGTGGAGTAGGTCACTGGTGAAGAGCAACTAGAGCTGTTTAACTGAGTGACTCCACATAGAAGACAAGGTGAGGGTGCTGGTCAAAGAGTTCTTCAGGACAACAAGTCATTTCGCAGCACAACACAGGTACAAACATGTGTCCTCTTTATTAAACCTTTACTATGGAGATGATTCAGCCCAGGCCTTAACTAAACCACATTTGGCCACAGTTGTCCCTCGCTTTCCCTTGCACCAAAAATGTGCCTGCAGCAAGATGTATAGTGCAGTGCCGGAGGCGACCGTGGAGGAACTCTACAACTGCTATGGCGGTGTAGCCCGGTACGTGCTTCAACGTCCGTTCGAGAACCCCAGCTGGGGGTTGCCTAGGCTGCTGCAGCCACTGACCAGAATCCTGGCTACTTGCAACGTTCAACAGGTGAACCATTGTAGTTTGTTAGTCCTCTGCCTGAACTTCATGTCGTTTTAGGTCACTGCCTAGTTTTCGCCTGCATTGCCTGAGTTTTCAATGTTGATGTTCCTTCCATCCAGTAGAAACTCATTCTGT
>NW_003307682.1:63557-64444 GCF_000143455.1 Volvox carteri f. nagariensis | reverse complement strand
ATTCTTTTCTGGCATAAAAACACGCACACAACACACAGAACGTATTGAGGTTTAAAGCAGGGCCGTTAAAGCCCAGAGTTACAAATCCAGCAGCACTGCAGACCGCAGCACGTGAATAACCCCACGCTGCTACACATATCATCATGACGCTCATGCGCCATTCGGCTGGCGGCAACCAGGTATTCATGCCGTGAACCCTGCTACTGTCCCCCACATACACCAACCCCCAAGCCACCCGCTGCTGCGTTACCACACGCCTCAATGTGGAAACCTCCCTGCGCTCGACCTACCTACCGATGTATTCTCACCACCCCTACTCCCCATGCATGCCCATGCCTGCGCACACATACACGCGAAGCAGTAACATAACACAAGCAGTAAACACAAAGCAAGGATGCTACATGGAACGCGCCGCCACATGATCCGACGTCCAAACCCTGCTATCCTGTCGGGTGGTGACAGTTCCCCCTAGGCAGCAGGTCCGGCGCTGAAGGAGGTGCCGGCTCACCTGAAAATACCTGTCTTGACCTATTGTGCGAAGACAACAATGAGCGTAACAAGGTAAGATAACATATTGGCCACGGAATGCAGTAAGGACCGAAAACCGGAAATCTTTTCATTGCACCGGTGTATAGCCGCTGTTGCAACGTGACCAGGGACCCTCACGACCTGCCAGACGAACCGCCACCAGACTGCGCACGCTGGTGAGAGGGATAGTACGGCTGCGCCGCTGCGGCGGCAGCAGCCGTCGCCAGGGCGCTAGCAGTCGCTGGGTATAATGGCCCTCCGCCGCCGCCACCGCCATCGCCACCAACACCAACACCAACACCGCCTGCCGAGCCGCTTCCCCCCGAACCAAATTGCTGCAAGGCAAACACGGGTGACTC
>NW_003307682.1:50108-53451 GCF_000143455.1 Volvox carteri f. nagariensis | reverse complement strand
CTCACAGATCACTCACTATAACCAGATGCAGCTGCTGTGGGTGGGAGGCCCGAAGCTGGTGGTCTACTGGCCATGGGGAGCATGCCTGTGAGGAGGGAGTCACAGCAGTGTGAAGGAGTGTGAAGATCCCCCGTGTGAAGTCGGTGTCCCCACAAAACCTTAAAACCCTAATTGCATGTAGTACATACCCTATGGCAGTCCGGAGACGTGTAACTCGTCAGGCTCGGTAGCTACGGGGCAGTTGTCTGGACAGGTTACTCGCCAGCTAGAAGCTTGATAAATGTGCAACCTTGAAAGTGCCATAATTAGGCACAGATATGCGCGCTGAGTGTGTGAAATGTTATGACGAGGTTAGTTAACATGTTTGCCATCAAATATGAGTGTAGGGAGGCATTATTTGTCCTTATGATTTGCTCTCTACCTACGGCCATTTGGCAGTCCAGAGACGTGTAGCGCCCAAGGCTCAGCAGCTACGGGACAGTGGTCTGGACGAGGTTATTTTTGACGTGCAGCCCCGAAAGCACATTGGGAAGCATGAATATAACTGGTGAATGCATCATCAGTGAGGTTTAGGTTAGTTTAGGTGTTTGCCACCTGTATTGGTGCTCCGATGTAACATGACCATTGGTAGTCATGGTCATGGCCCAAAGGAACGCCAATTGTTCAAGCACAAAGTAGAATATAGTTCATGAACAAATAAGTACATAGGCAAGGTTACCCGAGGCCGACGCCGATCGACATGGTCGACCAGGTCCGCCAACGTAGTGGGTCCATGCCACAATATCCGAAAGTCGGCTGAAATCATTTAAAACCGTGTCAGGTTTACTGAATAAAATTACAACCGACGAGGTTTCCATGCCATTGGCTGACATAACCGCTCATGTACGGCTTTGGCTATTATGGCTTCAATGTCCTCTCCATCGAAAAAATATCTTCATTACGAAAGACCAAAGCATGTAGCCATAACTCCCAACTCAGTCGAGCACGATATGGGCCAAGTATTGTTGCTAATCGGAACCGCTTCAAGTGAGAAGGAATTCGGAACAGCTTCCATTGGGATAAGGGATTTGTGTTATATTTTAGTATGCCTTGTAGCAACGTTAAAATAGAACTCACCGCCACTCACTGTCGCTGAACTAGCTTTAGTTATCCTTGGCTGACGTCCAGCCGGGAATGGAGGCGGGTGGCCACCGTGAGGAGGAATTGGGCTCGCTTGGAGAGGTAAGATGGGAGGGAGGGTCGGGGCTGTTATATGTTTTATGTGGGGCATCAAAACACTGTCGTACTCCGATATGGCTATCGGAGTACGGCAGATTTGTTTGATGTAGGCAGGTAGTTGTGGGGCACAGCTGTGCCAGGGTTGTTTTTCCTTGTGGATTCGTTACCCGTTGCCCTCTTTCTTGTTCCTGATGCTATGGAGGGTGGCTGGGGCTGGTTGGGGGAGGGGGGCGTGTGTGTTTCACCGCCGTCATCGACGTGCCTGCCCTAATTGTCATGTTCCCATCCATGTCCTGCACGTGCCGCAGGCCTCGGAAGATGGGGCCGACGTCCAGCCGGGAATGGAGGTAAGATGGGAGGGAGGCTCGGGGCTCTTATGTGTTTTATGTGGGGCATCAAAACGCTGTCGTACTCCGATATGGCTATCGGAGTACGGCAGATTTGTTTGATGCAGGCAGGTAGTTGTGGGGCACAGCTGTGCCAGGGTTGTTTTTCCTTTGTGGATTTGTTACCCGTTGCCCTCTTTCTTGTTCCTGATGCTATGGAGGGTGGCTGGGGCTGGTTGGGGGAGGGGGGCGTGTGTGTTTCACTGCCGTCATCGACGTGCCTGCCCTAATTGTCATGTTCCCATCCATGTCCTGCACGTGCCGCAGGCCTCGGAAGATGGGGCCGACGTCCAGCCGGGAATGGAGGTAAGACGGGAGGGAGGCTGGGGGCTCTTATGTGTTTTACGTGGGGCATTAAAACGCTGTCGTACTCCGATATGGCTATCGGAGTACGGCAGATTTGTTTGATGCAGGCAGGTAGTTGTGGGGCACAGCTGTGCCAGGGTTGTTTTTCCTTGTGGATTCGTTACCCGTTGCCCTCTTTCTTGTTCCTGATGCTATGGAGGGTGGCTGGGGCTGGTTGGGGGAGGGGGGCGTGTGTGTTTCACTGCCGTCATCGACGTGCCTGCCCTAATTGTCATGTTCCCATCCATGTCCTGCACGTGCCGCAGGCCTCGGAAGATGGGGCCGACGTCCAGCCGGGAATGGAGGTAGGGGACGGGAGGGAGGCTGGGGGCTCTTATGTGTTAGTGGGCATTAAAACGCTGTCAGGACTCCGATATGTACTATGTGGAGTACGGCAGATTGTTTTGATGCAGGCAGGTAGTTGTGGGGCACATCTGTGCCAGGGTTGTTTTTCTTTGTGGATTTGTTACCCGTTGCCCTCCTTTTTGTTCCTGACGCTATGGAGGGTGGCTGGGGCTGGTTGGGGGAGGGGGGCGTGTGTGTTTCGCAGCCGTCATCGACGTGCCTGCCCTAATTGTCATGTTCCCATCCACGTCCTGCACGTGCCGCAGGCCTCGGAAGATGGGGCCGATGCGGCCAGCCGGGAATGGAGGTAAGATGGGAGGGAGGCTCGGGGCTCTTATGTGTTTTATGTGGGGCATCAAAACACTGTCGTACTCCGATATGGCTATCGGAGTACGGCATATTTGTTTGATGTAGGCAGGTAGTTGTGGGGCACAGCTGTGCCAGGGTTGTTTTTCCTTTGTGGATTCGTTACCCGTTGCCCTCTTTTTGTTCCTGATGCTATGGAGGGTGGCTGGGGCTGGTTGGGGGAGGGGGGCGTGTGTGTTTCGCAGCCGTCGTCGACGTGCCTGCCCTAATTGTCATGTTCCCATCCACGTCCTGCACGTGCCGCAGGCCTCGGAAGATGGGGCCGATGTCCGGCCGGAATAGCAGGGGACATCATGAGGAGGATGGCATCCATCAGGGAAGTGAGATGGGAGGGAAGCTCGGGGCTCTTATGTGTTTTATGTGGGGCATCAAAACACTGTCGTACTCCGATATGGCTATTGGAGTACGGCATATTTGTTTGATGTAGGCAGGTAGTTGTGGGGCACAGCTGTGCCAGGGTTGTTTTTCTTTGTGGATTTGTTACCCGTTGCCCTCCTTTTTGTTCCTGACGCTATGGAGGGTGGCTGGGGCTGGTTGGGGGAGGGGGGCGTGTGTGTTTCGCAGCCGTCATCGACGTGCCTGCCCTAATCGTCATGTTCCCATCCACGTCCTGCACGTGCCGCAGGCCTCGGAAGATGGGGCCGACGTCCAGCCGGGAATGGAGGTACGATGGGAGGGAGGCT
>NW_003307682.1:49181-50058 GCF_000143455.1 Volvox carteri f. nagariensis | reverse complement strand
GTGGATTCTAGAATGATTATTATTCAATCCACTTGCCTCAACCGGTATCTTTCGATACCACTATTTCATGGTTGTGTCACCCCCAAGCTCCCAGGCTCCCAGCCTCCCAGGCCCCCAGCCTCCCAGGCTTCCAGGTCCCCAGGCTCCCAGGCCCCCAGACTCCCAGGCTCCCAAGCTCCCATGCCCCCAGGCCCCCAGACTAGGCTCCCGGGTACCAGACTCCCATGCCCCCAGGCTCCCAGGCCCCCAGGCTCCCAGGCCCCCAAGCTTCCAGGCCCCCAGACTCCCAGGTCCCCAGGCTCCCAAGATCCCATGCCCCCAGGCTCCCAGGTCCCCAGGCTTCCAGGTCCCCAGGCTCCCAGGCACCCAGACCCCAGACTCCCATGCCCCCAGGCTCCCATGCCCCCAGGCTCCCAGGTCCCCAGGCTCCCAAGCTCCCATGCCCCCAGGCTCCCAGGCCCCCAGGCTCCCAAGCTCCCATGACCCCAGGCTCCCAGGCCTCCAGGCTTCCAGGTCCCCAGGCTCCCAGGCCCCCAGGCTTCCAGGTCCCCAGGCTCCCAGGCCCCCAGGCCCCCAGCCTCCCAGGCTTCCAGGTCCCCAGGCTCTCAGGCCCCCAGACTCCCAGGCTCCCAAGCTCCCATGCCCCCAGGCCCCCAGACTAGGCTCCCAGGTACCAGACTCCCAGGCCCCCAGGCTTCCAGGCCCCCTGGCTCCCAGGCTCCCAGGCCCCCAGGTTCCCAGGCCCCCAGGCTCCCATGCCCCCAGGCTCCCAGGTCCCCAGGCTTCCTGGTCCCCAGGCTCCCAGGCTCCCAGGCCCCCAGACTCCCAGACTCCCAGGCCCCCAGGCTCCCAGCCTCCCAGCCTCCCACGCTTCCAG
>NW_003307682.1:43707-49131 GCF_000143455.1 Volvox carteri f. nagariensis | reverse complement strand
TCGAGGCTGGTTGGGCTAGATTGTCATGTGTGCTTCCACGTCCTGCACGTGCCTGCAGGCCTCGGAAGATCCCATCCATGTCCTGCACGTGCCGCAGGCCTCGGAAGATGGGGCCGACGTCCAGCCGGGAATGGAGGTAAGATGGGAGGGAGGCTCGGGGCTCTTATGTGTTTTATGTGGGGCATCAAAACGCTGTCGTACTCCGATATGGCTATCGGAGTACGGCAGATTTGTTTGATGCAGGCAGGTAGTTGTGGGGCACATCTGTGCCAGGGTTGTTTTTCCTTTTGGATTCGTTACCCGTTGCCCTCTTCCTTGTTCCTGATGCTATGGAGGGTGGCTGGGGCTGGTTGGGGGAGGGGGGCGTGTGTGTTTCGCTGCCGTCGTCGACGTGCCTGCCCTAATTGTCATGTTCCCATCCACGTCCTGCACGTGCCGCAGGCCTCGGAAGATGGGGCCGATGTCCGGCCGGGAATGGAGGCAGGTGGACATCATGAGGAGGATTTGGCATCCAGCAGTGGAAGTAAGATGGGAGGGAGGCTCGGGGCTCTTATGTGTTTTATGTGGGGCATCAAAACACTGTCGTACTCCGATATGGCTATCGGAGTACGGCAGATTTGTTTGATGTAGGCAGGTAGTTGTGGGGCACAGCTGTGCCAGGGTTGTTTTTCTTTGTGGATTCGTTACCCGTTGCCCTCTTTTTGTTCCTGATGCTATGGAGGGTGGCTGGGGCTGGTTGGGGGAGGGGGGCGTGTGTGTTTCGCTGCCGTCATCGACGTGCCTGCCCTAATTGTCATGTTCCCATCCACGTCCTGCACGTGCCGCAGGCCTCGGAAGATGGGGCCGACGTCCAGCCGGGAATGGAGGTAAGATGGGAGGGAGGCTCGGGGCTCTTATGTGTTTTATGTGGGGCATCAAAACACTGTCGTACTCCGATATGGCTATCGGAGTACGGCAGATTTGTTTGATGTAGGCAGGTAGTTGTGGGGCACAGCTGTGCCAGGGTTGTTTTTCTTTGTGGATTCGTTACCCGTTGCCCTCTTTCTTGTTCCTGATGCTATGGAGGGTGGCTGGGGCTGGTTGGGGGAGGGGGGCGTGTGTGTTTCGCTGCCGTCGTCGACGTGCCTGCCCTAATTGTCATGTTCCCATCCACGTCCTGCACGTGCCGCAGGCCTCGGAAGATGGGGCCGATGTCCGGCCGGGAATGGAGGCAGGTGGACATCATGAGGAGGATTTGGCATCCATCAGGGAAGTGAGATGGGAGGGAGGCTCGGGGCTCTTATGTGTTTTATGTGGGGCATCAAAACACTGTCGTACTCCGATATGGCTATCGGAGTACGGCAGATTTGTTTGATGTAGGCAGGTGGTGGTGGGGCACAGCTGTGTGCATGTGCAGCCAACCTCGGATAGTGGGGCTGCAGCCGAAGTTATATATTAGGAGGGTGGTGACAGGGAGGGGGAATGGTTTCACTCAGGGAGGTGAGATGGAAGGGAGGGTTGGGGCTCCAGGTTTTGTATCCTGTAAGCTTACTGTTAAGCTCTAGGCTCTGTTGCCTGACTGTCAGATCTGTCCACCCTACTGCCGCACTGCTGCAGAAGTCCATACTGGCGTCTGGGCAGGGGCTTTACCTGTCTAAAGCTGGAACCTGCCTTCCTGGATGTCTGCTTCACAAGGCGAGAGTAGTTCCTGCGAACTATGGTCAACATCACACCACCCAGTACAGGAACTTATTGGCATGAGGCCCCAGTGGATTCTAGAATGATTATTATTCAATCCACTTGCCTCAACCGGTATCTTTCGATACCACTATTTCATGGTTGTGTCACCCCCAAGCTCCCAGGCTCCCAGCCTCCCAGGCCCCCAGCCTCCCAGGCTTCCAGGTCCCCAGGCTCCCAGGCCCCCAGACTCCCAGGCTCCCAAGCTCCCATGCCCCCAGGCCCCCAGACTAGGCTCCCGGGTACCAGACTCCCATGCCCCCAGGCTCCCAGGTCCCCAGGCTCCCAAGCTCCCATGCCCCCAGGCTCCCAGGCCCCCAGGCTTCCAGGTCCCCAGGCTCCCAGGCCCCCAGGCCCCCAGACTCCCATGCCCCCAGGCTCCCAGGCCCCCAGGCTCCCAAGCTCCCATGACCCCAGGCTCCCAGGCCTCCAGGCTTCCAGGTCCCCAGGCTCCCAGGCCCCCAGGCTTCCAGGTCCCCAGGCTCCCAGGCCCCCCGGCCCCCAGCCTCCCAGGCTTCCAGGTCCCCAGGCTCTCAGGCCCCCAGACTCCCAGGCTCCCAAGCTCCCATGCCCCCAGGCCCCCAGACTAGGCTCCCAGGTACCAGACTCCCAGGCCCCCAGGCTTCCAGGCCCCCAGGCTCCCAGGCCCCCAGGCTCCCAGGCTCCCAGGCCCCCGGGCTCCCAGGCCCCCAGGCTCCCAGGCCCCCAAGCTCCTAGGCTCCCAGGTACCAGGCTCCCAGGCCCCCAGCCTAACAAGCTCCCAGGCGCCCAGGCCCCCAAGCTCCCAGGCCCCCCAGGCTCCCAGGCCCTCAGCTGAGGGCCTGGGAGCCTGGGAGCTTGGGTGTGGGAGCCTGCAGGCTCCCACACCCCCAGGCTCTCATGCTCCAAGTAACACAAGCTCCCAACGAAAACAAATGGACTTCTCATTTTTGAATGTATAGCCTGGTTAAGTTCGACCCTTCATGGTTGACTGGAAAGTGCATGGCACTCCCTTAGGGAGCCGGAGAAAACTGTTTACATCGAACTATCCAGTCATAAGAAGCCATTATCCTAATTCTGTAGGAATCAAGAGAATTTAAACGTGGAAATCCCCTTTAGTTCTGGAAGCAAATGGACTTCCCATTTTCGAATGTGCAGCCAAAGTAGTCAAGCGACTGTATGCCGTGCATAAGCAGTCTGGAAAGGATTTGAACTTGATGCTATTTAGCCCAGCACAAGTAATATCCAACCTTGAGCGCGGATCTGGAGCATCCGCTGACGGAAGAGAAGAAATGAACAATGAACACAACATAACACAAAAATGCAAAATATACACGGACATAAAGGCAGTACAGCGGCGACCCACAGGCAGGATCTGTACCTGTCTCATTGTGCATTGCCACTCATTGCAGCATCAAACTAACAAGTGTTATCGTCTTTGTAATAATTACCTTACTCAGGATCAAGAGTCTCTGACTGTGCTATAGTTGGCTCCAACCCGACCCTACTCTCTAACCCCACAGGCCAAATCTCTAAAGATGCTTAAGAGGTAATATCACAATGGAAGTCAATGATGATTTTGTGGGTGGATTTGGGATGCAGCCCACGCAGCCGTCGGACAATAGGCGCCGGATGCACGAGGTCCAGCTGCAGCTATGATGCAGCCAACGAATGACAAGTGAGTGGCATCATCAGCCATTGCACTGGTTCATTAGATGAGCGGTACATTTTAAACGTGCCCAGCAACGTTTGCAGTGCTGCTGGTGATAAGGGTACCAAAGCGTTTGAGGAATTCCTGGCCGTCATTGGAATGGAATATGACGACTTTGCCGAGTTCTATGGCAACTTGGCAACAAAGGACTTCACCATCGCGACCACGCTCCTCATGCCATGGCTGCACACCTGGGCAGCACCAAACCCAAGCAACAACCCAAAGTATGATGTTGTCTCATGCGAAGTAGTAAAATTTGGCTTGCATGTTAGACAATGCAACTGCTTGCTTGCATGATCTGCAGGACTCAAATGAGGGGGTTGCAACCCCATATGGTAAACTTGCTTCAGCAGGCATGTGTACAGAAGCGAGAAACGGGAGCTGCAGACGGCATCATCCACCAAAGCTCTGCCTACGATGAAGAAAGGTGACATAAGCATGATGCCGCTCTGCCTGAGATATGGGTGCCGGTTTGGAAGCCGTTGAGGATGGAGGCGTATGTTGGCTACTGGCTCATATCACGAGGCATGACACGTGAATAGTGACCACTGGTGAGTTGTTCTCTGGGGAAATCATGATGTAACAGGTTGATTAAGGCAACTACCCAGGTTCAAACAGGAAGAAGCCGTTGAGGAAGTATGTTACTTACTACTAGTAACTAGTAACTCATATACAGAGCTAAAACTTAAGAATGGTGAAGTGTTCTCTGGGGATGTCATGATAGAACGGGGTGGATTAGGCAAATAACCCAGTTCCGACCTGAGTTCGATTCCCGGGCATGCTTTTTCTGCTTGGGAGGTGATAGCTGTGACTACAGGTATCTACACAGTTGCGTCCATCACTCTGAGATTGACAGATAGTTGGGGACCCCCTGATTTTGAGGGGGAATAATTGTCATTCATGTGCAAGCAAACAAGGGCAACTGCAGTTTTTGGATTTTGTGTCAAATTACCTCTTGCTGCATATATTCTGTATGGAGTCTCCTATACAGGGTTTGGCGTATTTAACTTCTGATGGGCATGTTTGTCTGTCTACAGGGCCCACCCAGCAACCTGCAGCTGCTGTGGACAACACCACATGCTTTCCCCACCACACATCAGCACGCAGAGTCAGTGGAAGGTTAAAGCAGTAGTAAGGTGTGTGGCATAAAACTGCATTCTAAGTTCCACATCACAGTCATTGCAGTTCTTGATGGTCTGACAAAGGTGCTACTGTATGCCCCTGCCTGATCTTTGCTGCATACAGGCTCACAAGCTGCTTGTGGAGGACTGCTGCTGCAGCAATGTCTTGTAGTGTTAACTAACGGCGATAGAGGACTAATACTAGGCATGACTACCAGAAGGTGTTAGGGTGGATAGTGCATGTGACCTATGATGTAGCATGTTTTGAGGCAAATTTTGTTGAGATGGATGAGCTGCAGCTGGGTGCACCCAATATGAAACTGTTTGGAGCTGTTTCAAAGCTTCTGCTGCAGCAGCTGCTGCATACAGGCTCACAAGCCGCTTGTGGAGAAGCTACTGCTAGCAGCAGCGCTGCTGCACTGTACAGTCACTGTACAGACTTGTCTTGGAGTGTTAACTGACGGTGATGGAGGACTACTTCTAGGCATGAATACCAGAAAGTGTTAGGGTGGATAGAGCACTTCTGAGCTATAATGTAGCATGTTTTGAGGCAAATTGTTGACAGATCGATGAGCTGCAGCTCCAGCAGCCGCTGTTGTGGAAATGTTTGGTGCTGTTTGGAAGCTGCAGATTGTTTGGAAGCTGCAGCTGCTTCAGCTGAAGCAGGCAATGCATATGGCTTAATGTTGTTACATAGCAGGACTTCGGAATTTCGTATGCATGTAGCTGCTGCTAGGCGATGTGTATATGTAAAACTATGAATCCATGCATACATGGTCTATCCCTACCCCTATGGCAGCCAAACGACGTGTTACGGCCCCCCCCCCTAGCAACTGGACTAGTACTCCTGAGACGGGTTACGGCCCANTTGGTACCCCGTAGCGGCCCAGTGGCGGC
>NW_003307682.1:42487-43657 GCF_000143455.1 Volvox carteri f. nagariensis | reverse complement strand
GAGTCCCTGGGCTGTGCTATAGTTGGCTCCAACCCGACCCTACTCTCTAACCCCATAGGCCAAATCTCTAAAGATGCTTAAGAGTTAATATCACAATGGAAGTCAATGATGATTTTGTGGGTGGATTTGGGATGCAGCCCACGCAGCCGTCGGACAATAGGCGCCGGATGCACGAGGTCCAGCTGCAGCTATGATGCAGCCAACGAATGACAAGTGAGTGGCATCATCAGCCATTGCACTGGTTCATTAGATGAGCGGTACATTTTAAACGTGCCCAGCAACGTTTGCAGTGCTGCTGGTGATAAGGCCACCAAAGCGTTTGAGGAATTCCTGGCCGTCATTGGAATGGAATATGACGACTTTGCCGAGTTCTATGGCAACTTGGCAACAAAGGACTTCACCATCGCGACCACGCTCCTCATGCCATGGCTGCACACCTGGGCAGCACCAAACCCAAGCAACAACCCAAAGTATGATGTTGTCTCATGCGAAGTAGTAAAATTTGGCTTGCATGTTAGACAATGCAACTGCTTGCTTGCATGATCTGCAGGACTCAAATGAGGGGGTTGCAACCCCATATGGTAAACTTGCTTCAGCAGGCATGTGTACAGAAGCGAGAAACGGGAGCTGCAGACGGCATCATCCACCAAAGCTCTGCCTACAATGAAGAAAGGTGACATAAGCATGATGCCGCTCTGCCTGAGATATGGGTGCCGGTTTGGAAGCCGTTGAGGATGGAGGCGTATGTTGGCTACTGGCTCATATCACGAGGCATGACACGTGAATAGTGACCACTGGTGAGTTGTTCTCTGGGGGAAATCATGATGTAACATTAAGGCAACTACCCAGGTTCAAACAGGAAGAAGCCGTTGAGGAAGTATGTTACTACTAGTAATTAGTAACTCATATACGGAGCTAAAACTTAAGAATGGTGAAGTGTTCTCTGGGGATGTCATGATAGAACGGGGTGGATTAGGCAAATAACCCAGTTCCGACCTGAGTTCGATTCCCGGGCATGCTTTTTCTGCTTGGGAGGTGATAGCTGTGACTACAGGTATCTACACAGTTGCGTCCATCACTCTGAGATTGACAGATAGTTGGGGACCCCCTGATTTTGAGGGGGAATAATTGTCATTCATGGCAAGCAAACAAGGGCAACTGCAGTTTGGA
>NW_003307682.1:38049-41105 GCF_000143455.1 Volvox carteri f. nagariensis | reverse complement strand
CCTGCCACTCCGCTGCACGCACTCTCAGTTGAACCTACCCACCCACACAACCAGCCAGGCGACCAGAGTATGCCGCGGTCAGGTCAACAGACACACACAGCAGCCCTGCCTCCCATCCTGGCGACAGGCTAGCTTGCTCTGGCCACCCATCACCACACCGGGTACATTGTCAGCTGGACACTATATGCTCAGGTGGCTGCTCCTGCAGCCCCCAAGGTCGCCGACAGGTCCGACAGGATGCTGCATATGACTGCACTGGGCACCAGGATGGCTTTGTTTGTACGAGTGTCAGACCCGACCACCATGGCCACAAGCTTGCCGGTGTCGACCGAGAAGCAGCCGCCACCTGAATCACCGGCACCCGCAACAATATCACCGCGGATGTGGCTGTGCGCATCCAGCTCGGTCGCCGCCACCATGCCGTGGCTGATGGATGTGGCGTCCGCTTGTGCCTGCGTGGACTGGCCGTGGACGTAGTACTTGTCGCCAGCCGAGACACCACAGTCCAGCACCGGGGGCACCAGCTTGCGCTGCACCTGAAGGTCAATACCAGTGAAGTAACATCACAGGCGGTTGACTATGTTGCAAATTGTGAGTGCTTTAATGCTCCAGCTTGAGCTTGCATGGACCTTGACTTGTGGGAATCTAGGCAAGGAAAGGGCTTGGGGAGGAAAGGTGCAAGGGTGCTACATGTGCAGAAGTAAGCTAAATTGCCGCTACTGTAGGCTTAACCGACCCGCACACTGGCACACCTCGAGGATGGCAACGTCTTGGATGGGATTGATGCGCACCACCGTTGAGTCCACCAACACCCTGCGGTCCGTGTCGGGGCAGTGCACGGCAATCTGCGAGCAGAGCATTGTTGCATGAAGCTTACAAGCATTGTGCAAGGCGAGGTGGTAAGAGGGCCAGAGCCATGCACAGCACAAGAGGCATGCCTGCCTGCATGATTGGTCACGCTAAGAACAGCAGCACTCCGCAGCAGCAGTGCTATAATATGAATGCCGGGGTGTTGCTATGTTGATACACATGCGCAGTTGCACCAGCAACAGCCCAAGTCAAATACCATTCATAAGGCAGCAGCTCAAGTCAGACTCCATTCACGAAAATCGGCAAACTGCCTCATGTGGAGCTCCTACTCTTATGATGCCATGCACACCTGCATCTGTTGCCCAAGTGTCCATTTTCCATGCCTGCCGTGCGCGAACATTGCCACGTGGTGCGGCCCAACCACCGTGGCCGCCTCCTTGTACGGCGGATAGTTGGGGGGCTCCACCACCAGGTGGGCGGCATACTTGGAAGAGTAACAAGCGCGCGCCCTGATGGTTGCCGTCACGTTGGTCCCACCTGCTGCACCTGCATCTATTGCAAACACAAACAAGCAAACAGAGGTGCTCGTTGGGAGCCCAGTCGCAGGCCCAAAGCAGCGCAGTGAAATGACGAAATGTCTAGGAATGTGCTGAGCTTCCACAAGCAGCTAAGTTTGCAGATGCATGCCTGTTTTGATTGCCAATGGTAACACAAGCGGGCAAATGGTAACACAAGCTGGGTGTTCAAGTTATCATATGCTGTCATCTCAGAATTCAATTATGTAATACACAGTACCTTTTGAAATGAAACTTAGCCCGAGAGGCGTTGATGTGACTTTGAGCTCGGTCAATTGAGGCAGTCAAAGTTGTCTCTGCTCATTGATAGGAGAAGCCCAAAATCATATTCTAGGCTGTACAAATCCTGGAAGCCCTAATGCACTGATTGGTTCAGTAACCCATGGGTTACCAATGGGTTACCCACCTTCAACCCCCGGTAGACCTTTGGTAACCCCCTTGTAAGTTCTTATCCAGCAGGAGGGGTAACACGGCCCCAGGGTAAACCCCTCTGTTGCCCAGGACTATGGACATATGTATGGGCCTATAGGCGACTCGCCTTACATGCTTCCCACATCGTAAATTCCGCTTAAGGATACTAGTAAAAATGTAAACATTAGCAACCTACAGTATCTTGGTATCTCGGGAAGCATCATTTGCCATTTCAACCTTAAGGTCTCTAATGATGGCATCACACATGCAAGGAATAAGCAATAAGTACCTATCTCTTGGCCTGTTACGAGAGCTTGTAGATGAGTACAGGAGAAGGCGTGAATGCTGGCAGCACAGGTCTTCACTAAATGGGTGCCTTTGGTTGTCATCCATTGTTATATAATAGTTCTCATTGTGAAAACATCAGGCAATCAGTCCTGAGGTTGGCCAACATATTACCGGCCAGGGGTGGTCATACACATATGTGCATGCTGCTTTGCCTCCATTGATACTCCTGACAAGCACATTCAAGCTTAATCACAGCTAATTAGCTTGTAAGCTCATATAATGCACACTCTTGGCTGGTCTTATAATTAGATCGACATGCTAAAATAAGCGATGACCACTATCACCAATTCAGTCAATCATATTCCTATTGACCAAACATACAATGGACACATACAATCCACATTGCAATACTGGTGTGTATGGTGGCAAAAATGGTGGCATCCTAGTATTTGCGTGCATGGACCACTACAACAAGACTGTTGACTGTCCTTCTGCAGCACAGGCCCACACTTATGATGGACCTCATTTAGCAAGACATCCAGTGACATCCGAGGATTTTTACCGCCTTACACTTTGCCGGGTGTGGCCATATTCGGGATCAAACATCCGGATCTCCCACCCAAGACCCTAGACACTCTTAGGAGAGGCTCTCCTAAGAGCCTGCTCTGAAAACGAGCGGACTCTGGATGTTGCATAGGTCGTGCATAGAGCTGGAATTAGCAGGTCGGGATGGGGCACTTAAGCTACTGGCCGACCTTACATTGCTGCCTGTTGGCTGATCAATGAGTCTTAGGTCATGAACTGGTCCATGAGTCTTAGGTCCGGAGTGGCGGTAGGTGCATGGATCTTTTGATAGGAATATTTTGGATCCTTTGTGTAGCAGCTGACCGCTGAAAAGGTCTCTCGAGTTGCTGCGGTCGCGCTCTGCGCATATTTATAGCTCTGCGTGTATTTATAGCACCATACTGTGTA
>NW_003307682.1:36787-37972 GCF_000143455.1 Volvox carteri f. nagariensis | reverse complement strand
CTCGAACGTGATCGGTGGGGGTTGAACCGACGACTTCAGGATCGTGAATTTTCACGAGGTCTCGATACCAAATGTAGCAGCTGACCGCTGAAAAGGTCTCTGAGTTGCTGGCGGTCGCGCTCTGCATGTATTTATAGCACCGTACTGTGTACCGGCTGCTACACTTTGATAGGGATATTTATTGGCTTCACTGGTGGCTTCTCGTGGTTCCCAATTTGCTCTGCATATGTACACCTGTTCGTCTGCCTCCTTGCATCTAGGCTGCAGCTGTGTGCCTTATCCTTAGGTTTAGGTTTCTGAACAAGGCATGCTTTGGTGCGGCAATGTCGATAATTGGGCCTTCACAAGTGATTGGTGAAGACATGTGCGTTTGTGAGTGTAAACAGGCGACACAGGCGCAGGTGAATGTAAACATGGGTCTGTTACCCATCAGTAGTGTATTACCCTGACCCCTTTGTTACCCCTCGGTAAGGGGTTACCCCTACCCCGGGGTTAGGTTACCCACCTCCATACATAGCCACATGGGTAACCCCTACCCCTACACCCTGGGTTATGCCTTGTTTTATGGGGGGGTTACCCCTTGTTTTATGCCATAGGGAAGGATTGGAGCAAACTTAATTAGTCTATTTAAAATAAATTTCCAAGCAGCTAATATACTTTTGAGATGTTAACAAAACATTACTCTATAACTAAATGTTAATGTAATGACTTCTTCCTAAATATAATCTTAAAACAAAAACAAAGAAATAAAATAGACAAACAAAAAGACGAAAAGACGAAGACCAGCATAATGGACAGCTCATGATGACACAGGAAGAAAGCAGCAAAATGATAAAAAACGGGAACTTTCTATGGTATGAGAGCAAACAAAATAATGACTTTGCTAGCTAGCTCGGCTGCTGAGAGGGCCGGCAACTAGGTTGCAGGCTCATGAGCAGCGTTATTTTTTTGCGGAATATATTCCGAATTCGGAATAAAAAAATGTACGTGGTCCTGAAAGTTAAGAATAAATAATGTTCCGACCGTGCAAGTTCATTCCTCCAACTGTTTCTGACCAGACCAAACGCTGCAAAACATTCGAACCCGAAGCTCCCAAAGCAGTTATAAAAAATCACTGAAAAAATCACTGAAGCTATTATGAAGACGGTATAGAGGTCGTAGGGAATGTGGGCGCAATGCTGCAGC
>NW_003307682.1:35105-36651 GCF_000143455.1 Volvox carteri f. nagariensis | reverse complement strand
CCTCCGTTCGGACTGGAAAATTCACC
Organism: Volvox carteri f. nagariensis; assembly: GCF_000143455.1. Classification (NCBI taxonomy): domain Eukaryota; kingdom Viridiplantae; phylum Chlorophyta; class Chlorophyceae; order Chlamydomonadales; family Volvocaceae; genus Volvox; species Volvox carteri. The sequence continues at coordinate 36,625 of NW_003307682.1, read as the reverse complement.
GGCAAAATTGAAAAGAAAAACACTGCTCATGAGAACCTGTCACATGTACATCCATAGCCGCATCAGGTAGCACTATTGGTGAAGACTTGTCAACGGACTGCTGAACCCCCAGTTTAGATGATCTGTGTGTGACTTGTGTCGTAGACAGTGCTGTGGTGCAATGTGATGTGCACCCAGCCGTCTGAACAAGCTGTCCATATCCACACCCGCTGACTTCCACCCACCCACGCCGGTGCTCCTATGCTGCAGACTGCACACTACCAAGCCGCTACCGTGATGTACGGCCGGTCACCCTACAAAGCCACAATAAACACGGCCAGGTGCTTCACCAGAAACACCCAATGATTGTTTTAGGGGGAGTGTAGTGAATTAGACGTTCATCTGTCAGACCTCTCTACTGTTGTCCTTAAGGGATATTTGCCATACTTATGGAATCGTGATTTGGTTCCTTCATATGGTGGCGGGAAGCCGCATTTCTTAGTTGCTTGTAACGGGAAGTGCAGACCATGCTGCTCCAACCTTATGTCACAAGCACGCTGCAGGCATGGGCAACTTACTGAAGCTAAGCAAAATCATGTCACACTCACCAGCAACAACGCCAGAGCCAGCCGTAGCCGCAGCTGCACATAAAGGAGAAACGATAGGGATGCACCATTGACATCAATACTTGCTCAAGGGAACGTGTTCATAGGTTCCATACAGCTTGCCAACAGTAAGAGATCTAAACGTTCCGAGGACCATACAATACACCATGCTCCTCAAGTTCACCGATGCCTAATTGAGCTGCTGATTGCTGCTTTCAGGGCGATAGGCTGCTGGAGATGAAGGTGTGCTCAGAGGTCATTCATGTTGAGAGATAAGACACCAATGCTAGCTTCATACAATAGATAACGCACCGTTCCAAAGCGGCTGTGACTTTAGGTGTCTTCATCATTGAAGCAGATCAACCGTCACGGCAAGCCCTCGTTATGCGTGTTTTGGTTACGATACCAGGTATAGGACAGAAGCAATCCCTAATGCAAAATATTTTCCCGACACGCTATTTGGCAGGGTCCGCGCCGCAGCCTCAGATGTACCCCAAAAACAACCGGCCTAATGGCCAACCCCGTTCAATGTGTGCGCACACAGGTTGCTTAAGTTGGTTTTGTCTTCAAATTGAGAGCGACCAATAGTAGCCGGAGCACACGCAACGCGGACTCTTCGGCAAGGTATGAGTTGAGAAGGAATCGCGCTTAGGATTTACCTATAATAGCATCCACCACGCCAGGCGCCAGACGCGCGTCGACGAGCCCTTCCCGTCTGGCAGTCCGCAAACGGTCAGCGGTGTTGTACTTCGCTGCCCAGAGCTTATCTATGTCATCTTCATCCAGTCCAACAGAACCCAGGCCAGCGTCTGCAACAGCAGCACACATAAGCTTCCTCCACTCATCTGGCGTCATAGCGTCTCGCAGGTTCTGCTTTATCTGCGTCGAGCCCAAGTACTAGGTGAACGCGAAATTACACAGCTAAAGGTGAAGTGT
>NW_003307682.1:33242-35055 GCF_000143455.1 Volvox carteri f. nagariensis | reverse complement strand
CACGGAAAGGGCGGAGGGGTTGGGCCCCCGAGGGGCAGGAACGGACGGAAGTAAGGTAGTTGACGAGCCGAGGAGGGGCGCCCCAAGTAGGGCCGGGGAAGGCAAGGAAAGCCTGCCCGGCACCGGACAGGCAAGGGGCGAGTCCTGCAGTAAGGTAGGCAACCGTAAGAGAGGGCCAGAGAAAAGGATGCGCAGAGAGAGGGGGCGCGCACCGGGTAGGCAGAAGACACAGTCGGATGAGGAGGATTCGCATAGACGAGGCGTAACAACGGCGAAGGAGGTCGCCGCTTCTGTGGAGAAGCAGAGGCTGGGTGGAGGCGAAGGTGAATGGCAAAGTAGCGACGAGCGAAGTTACCTGTGGCACGAGCCGAACTAGAGGCAACGCGGCGGAGTCTTGGGAACGAGGTAGAGAATATGAATGGTAGGTAAGAGAGTCGGCATGAGGCTGGAGGCTTACGTTTTCTGCTGTCGATGACTGCATTAGGTTATTTTCGTACTCTCTACTCGATTGCCGTGCGAGCGGCCCACCCGCCCTCCCACTAACAGCCAAATGGCTGATCGGAATTGTCTTTGAAGGGTTTGGGTACCGCGGGAGTGTGGTCGCAGACGCAATGGCCTTCCCCACAATAAGTTAGTAGTGAGTACGGATCACGCGATGACGTTTAAGCAATGAAGCCTAAGCGCTCGTTCACCGTACACAGCCAAAGTAGCTGGCGCACGTCAGCGACGAGGGCAGCATCTAGAGTATGTACCACTGTTCCCCTTCCTGTGCCGCCCGCTTCACCGCCGACAACGAAGGGCCAAGTACGGTGTGAAGTACGGGTAATTTACCGGTTCCCAAGATTTGCATAAACGCTGGAATTATAATTCGCTGAATAAGCAATGGGTGGGTGGGTGGGCTAATCGAAAGCAAGGAATCCAAATGATTTGCGCAAGCTGTTGCGTAATGCTCGGGTTCGCGTTTTCAGCCGCGGCTATGACGATCTCGCCAAGCTGGGACCCAAGGGTCTGCCATGCGCCGCCTTTGTGCATGGGCCATCTTTAACCTTTGCAGCACCTACAACCTGCTGATTCGAAAGAATCCTTAGAATGTAGCGACATATTGCGGGAGTTCTTGGGAGATTTGCCGGTCAACGGTTATGGCTCACTTATCACCAGATTCTCATCCGGCAGGGTCATGCTGAGCCGGATGCAGTAGCCGTAAAGTAGAACAAATTGTTGGCGCCGAGTCGCTATCTGCGATGGACTGCCGCCAACACCCCGGTTCCCATTCCCGTCGTGACCCTGCTGCGCGACTTAAAGGGTGTTCTGCCTGCCGTGAAGCCCTTGCATACACGGCCATGAGTGCGGGATTATCCGCGGATTCCGGATAGATTATCCGCGCGTGATCCCCTACACATCCAGATTTCTTTCGGGGCTTTCCCCGCCCTCAACCTGGTGCTGCTTGCCGAGTTGCTGCAAGCTGCCAGATGTAGATTGCGAAGGTAGACACAGGAGCTTCCAGGAAATTTGCTTGCCTGGAGATCTAGAGAAAGTCTACCAATGCCGTTGCCTGCCCTTTCAGCACCCCCTCTCTGTATCTCCCACTTGCTCTACTTGCAACCCCCCCGTGACCACTATCTCTTCCGAATGGGCCTCGCCCGATAGCGATCAGGAGGGAAGCTAGGCGCACCGCGACTGGGGGGGGAAATGACGATGCCTCCCCGGGTGGGAGAAGCGGTGCGCCTACACACCGACTGTCTCCGAACAATGGCAAGATTGGGCCTGATCCTGGCCAAATAAACGCCTCAAATCTCTATCAAGCACCTTAAGT
>NW_003307682.1:16209-18900 GCF_000143455.1 Volvox carteri f. nagariensis | reverse complement strand
GATTGCGACGGTGGATGGGACGACGGCGGGGTTCGTGACGGTGGCTCTGGTGATGGTGGGGTTGGCGACTGTGGCGGAGGAGACGGTGGCAGTTGTGATGGCGGCAGGGGCGACGGTGGTTTGGGTGATGGCGGGGATGGCGAAGGTGGCCGAGGTGATGGCGGCAGCGGTGACGGTGTTTAGGGTGACGGCGGGGATGGCGACGGCAGCTCGGGCAATGGCGGGGATGCATACGGCGACGGCGGCTGTGGCGACGGCGGTGACGGTGATGGTTGAAGGGACGACGGCGGGTGGCTCGGGTGACTGCAGGGCTGGTGACGGCGGGGTTGGCAGCGGTGGCAGGGTTGAAAGCGGCAGGGGCGACGGCGGGGACGGTGATGGTGGAAGTTGCGACGGCGGGTAGCGGTAGCAGGGAGTGTAGTAACGTGCCTGGCATAATAATAAGCAAAAGAAACGAAGGGACGGGGAGGGGCAGGGGAGGGGAGGGGGGACGGGGGAGGGGGGGTTGTAGGGGGGGAGGAGAGGGTTATGAGGAGGCGGGAGTGTTGTTTTAGGTTTTGCTTTGGACTTTCCCTCCGTAAGTCCCTGGTTGCTTGTTCACCTCCCACACAGCCAAGGGACTAAGAGGTGTGCTTTGGCAGGGACTCATGGCGGATGGAGGACTATCTGCACTTCATGCTGGTGTTCTCATCCCACATCTTCATGGGCATTTTGCCCAAGCTGGAAGAGAGGATGTGGGCCCACCTGGACGCCGCTGTAATGCATTACTTCACTCCGTGTCAGTATCGCAGCCACAAGGCGTTTGTGGAGGCAGCAGCAAAGGCTCGGCAGCACCTGCTTGAATTTGCCACTGTGGCTGAGGAGGATGAATTTCCGCTGGGAACTTTCGGTCTGTGTCCTTGGAAAGTTGTCCATCAGCGCTGCTGGTACATCCTTGACTTGGGTGGGAAGAGTAGAATATTGCAGTGGCTGTGGTTACGACCGAGTGGCCTCATTACGACCGACTCGGCTGTCAACCCCGGACCCCACAGAGCGAGGAGTCGCTTGGAACCCCAAGTCCTTGCGCAGCAGACGCCTGGCAGTGGGGCAGTAATCGCTGCCGCACGGGATGACAGGCTGGCCGAGGCCGTGGGGTCATCTGTCTCCACCATGGATTCCTCCTACACTGCTGAGGCCAGCGTCAGCAGCGAGCTCTCACCCTCGGGAATCGTCACAACAAGCCCTGGTAAGGATTCCTCGGGCCACAGGGTGGTTTCGGAGCTGCCACTTGAGAACTCCAGGGCATTAGCATGGCAGCTTCTGGGTACGCGGGATCCATATCCTCCTCGGGACGCGGCGTTACACACGCCAGGGCTTCTACTCCAAAGGCCTTTAAGGCCTGGCACTTAAGGCGTCGCGTCCAAGGAGAACATGAAATCCGCGCGCGAGCAAGAGGGGGGATATGAGTTGGGCGAGCTGGATGAGTGAAGGATGCATCTGGGTTGGCTCTCGTCAAGGCTGCGCTAGGTGATCGTCCCAAATGGGTGGCGATACCGGGGGAGGCTTTTGGGATCTCCGACGCTTGTGGCCTGTAGGTCACAGCAAAGCTCTACCCCTTGCCGTCTTATGCGCCGGCTTTTGCTTTTTCGATTATCTCTGGTTGGATTAGGAACCAGGGTTCGACACTGACCTTCCTGAAACTTGCGGGCTCCCCCGTACCTCCCAAATTTTCCTTACGGAGGGGCCCCCGTACCAGGCTCCTGTACCGGCCGAAAACCTTAGGGGGGCCCCCGTAACCCCCGCAAAACCTTTACGGGGGCACTGTCCTTGGCTGAAACGCTGTGGAAAGTGACGCTTTGCATTTTTTTGCCCTGTAAGTCGTTATTTTCGTTATTTTCTCGCGCTTCTTGGAGGGCGGTGGATTAGGAGGCCCTTGGTCACCTCCTGACGACTCATTGTCTGGCATCGCTGGATGTTACAGACCAGAAGCTATAAAAGTATTATGAAAAGTGTAGTTAAATATTGCAGTATGAATTATGTCTGCGAAGTGTGTGGCCTTATCCTTTATATGGTCCGTCCTCTCCCCTACAGGGCCCCGTACGGCCTCTTATAAATCCTTAAAATCCTTACGGGAGCCACCGTAACCGGCCTTCGGCCGGTCCGGGGGCGGCCCCGTACGGGGCGCTTCGCGCCCCAAAATCCTTACGGGAGCCACCGAAAAGTCCTACGGGCCCTGACGGGGATACCGAAAAAAGGCCAAAAACTTACGGGCCCCGTACGGGGTGTCGAACCCTGTTAGGAACACGGGGCCGGCTATTTCGCTGACGTGGTTTTCTTCTTTGCTTGTCCCTCTCTTACGAATCGCGCATCTTGGGGAAACCCCTGCGGTTCTGCTGTCTGTCCTTACTCGAATGCCCTGCTCGCTGCTGGTGGCGCTACCGGAGACGGCCGTAAGTCTATGGTGGTTCCCTCGCTTGCAGGCATGCCTCATGGTGTGCAGCTGCCCTACACAATTTCTGAGGCGCTGCCTCCCATCTCACCACCGGCGCCACAGCAGCAGCAGCTGCCTTTCGCCGCTCACCACACAATGTCGCCCCCGCAGCAGCAGTACCAGCCCCAACCTCAACACCAGCCCCAATATCAACACCAGTACCAACTCCAGCAGCATCAACATCCACTCCAGCCTCAACACCAGCAGCTCACAACTTTGCA
>NW_003307682.1:15041-16159 GCF_000143455.1 Volvox carteri f. nagariensis | reverse complement strand
GCAGAATTTGCAGCTCCAAAGGGAGTTGGAGCTCTTAAGACAGCAAGTGGCGCTATTCATTCAAGTGACGGGGCTGGCCCCCGCCGCTCTTGCGGCTGCCGGCATGTCGCCGACAAACACCCACGCCTACTCTGCACAGCATCCCACCATGCTAGCGCCGCCTCCGCAGCCTCAGCCGGCCCCACCCTCGACCCTGCAGCAGCAGCTGTCGCCGCCGGCGCAGCAGCAGCAGCAGCAACATCAACAACAACAAATCTCAGCTGTCGTTATGGCCGGTGTTGGCGGCGGCGCTGGCAGCTTGCCGCCACATCCAGGCAGTGTTGCACCGCAGGCTGCCGCACTCTTCCGCAACGCAGCCGTCAGTCACGGGGCGGGTAGCGGTGGGCAGGCCGCGTTCGTACACACGGCGTCGCAGCAGCAGCAACAGCAGCAGCAGCAGCAACAGCAGCAACAGCAACAGCAGCAACAGCAGCATGCGATGCTTTCCCACGCCCACAGCGCTTGCATGGGGCCCACAGCAACTGGAGGAGTGTCTGTGTCTCCGTCGGCCCATGGCTTCACGGCGGGAGGGCACGCGAACCTATGGGCCGAGGCGGCGTCGGGCTCGAACAGCACGTCGGATAGACAGCAAGTTGTTCGGATGGGTTTCTTCGGGTCTGACCACTTGTTTGACCTACGTTACAAGGAGTGGTAATTTCGCATTCACGGCATTCGTTAGGGCGCAGGCGGGTAGGTCTGATGCTGAAATCGTCTTCCCGCTGTTCAGCGGCCGCGTGTGAACTGTACCGTTCAGCGCCCCGCCAGGGGGTCCGTAGCGCCGACAGGAGCGCAATTAATACCGTTTTTTGTCCGTTCGGCGTCCGCGTTCCCCGCTGAAGCTGCCTTCGTTGCGCAGAAGCCGCCGCGCTTCATGTAGCTCACCCTTCCTATTTGACCCTATCTAACCCTGTTTGAAACCGTGGGTGGCCACTTCAGGGGAGTCTTGCGGCTGTGGCAGGGCCAGGGGCTCCTCCAGGGCCCATGTCAGCGCCGCCGTCGTCCAATCGCCACAAGCGGTCTGCTTCGATTGACGTGTCCTCCCTGATTGCGACGCGGGACGGCATAGGGCCCGCGAAGGA
>NW_003307682.1:13689-14991 GCF_000143455.1 Volvox carteri f. nagariensis | reverse complement strand
CCCACCTCTGACTTGTTGCAGCAGAATTTGCAGCTCCAAAGGGAGTTGGAGCTCTTAAGACAGCAAGTGGCGCTATTCATTCAAGTGACGGGGCTGGCCCCCGCCGCTCTTGCGGCTGCCGGCATGTCGCCGACAAACACCCACGCCTACTCTGCACAGCATCCCACCATGCTAGCGCCGCCTCCGCAGCCTCAGCCGGCCCCACCCTCGACCCTGCAGCAGCAGCTGTCGCCGCCGGCGCAGCAGCAGCAGCAGCAACATCAACAACAACAAATCTCAGCTGTCGTTATGGCCGGTGTTGGCGGCGGCGCTGGCAGCTTGCCGCCACATCCAGGCAGTGTTGCACCGCAGGCTGCCGCACTCTTCCGCAACGCAGCCGTCAGTCACGGGGCGGGTAGCGGTGGGCAGGCCGCGTTCGTACACACGGCGTCGCAGCAGCAGCAACAGCAGCAGCAGCAGCAACAGCAGCAACAGCAACAGCAGCAACAGCAGCATGCGATGCTTTCCCACGCCCACAGCGCTTGCATGGGGCCCACAGCAACTGGAGGAGTGTCTGTGTCTCCGTCGGCCCATGGCTTCACGGCGGGAGGGCACGCGAACCTATGGGCCGAGGCGGCGTCGGGCTCGAACAGCACGTCGGATAGACAGCAAGTTGTTCGGATGGGTTTCTTCGGGTCTGACCACTTGTTTGACCTACGTTACAAGGAGTGGTAATTTCGCATTCACGGCATTCGTTAGGGCGCAGGCGGGTAGGTCTGATGCTGAAATCGTCTTCCCGCTGTTCAGCGGCCGCGTGTGAACTGTACCGTTCAGCGCCCCGCCAGGGGGTCCGTAGCGCCGACAGGAGCGCAATTAATACCGTTTTTTGTCCGTTCGGCGTCCGCGTTCCCCGCTGAAGCTGCCTTCGTTGCGCAGAAGCCGCCGCGCTTCATGTAGCTCACCCTTCCTATTTGACCCTATCTAACCCTGTTTGAAACCGTGGGTGGCCACTTCAGGGGAGTCTTGCGGCTGTGGCAGGGCCAGGGGCTCCTCCAGGGCCCATGTCAGCGCCGCCGTCGTCCAATCGCCACAAGCGGTCTGCTTCGATTGACGTGTCCTCCCTGATTGCGACGCGGGACGGCATAGGGCCCGCGAAGGACTACCTGGCGCCAGCGGCCTCACAGTCGCCGGCGGCTGCCAGCCATGCGCCTCAGGGCCACCTGTCGCCGGAACGTCGGTCGCCCCTGGCGCGAGATGGCGGCACTGGCACCGGCACTGGCACTGGCAATTTCATGATGGACATAAGACCGCACCGCCGGCGTT
>NW_003307682.1:12765-13639 GCF_000143455.1 Volvox carteri f. nagariensis | reverse complement strand
ATTGACAGAGTGTATAGACTGTAACCATTTGACGGCTAATGATGATTTCATGGCCCGTTGTTCTTGTCCCGCGCCCATTCTTCTTTATCCCACAGCCACAGTACTCGAACGAGCCGTCTCTAAGTTCCATTCCGTCTCCGACCAAAGACGGCCTGGTCCGCCCCACCTCCGAGACCTCCTACCCTTCGTCTACCAGTGGTGAGGGCAGTGGGTGCTTGGAGAACGCTGCGGGGCCGGCTTCTGGGCCCGTACCAGCTTTCCCCGCCGTGCAGGAAGCAAACGGCAGCCTGGCCGCTGCTGCCGCCTCCGCTGGTGTTGGCGGGGGCGGGGGCAAGGGTGGGGCCCGGGGCGGGGGGGGGGGCCGGGGCCCCGATCTGGCGGCGGCGAAACGCGTTTGTGGAGTGGGCGAACACGATGCATCACGAAATGGTGGTTGAAGAGCAGCCGCCTGGCGGAAGCAGCACGAGTGGTGGTGGTGGTGGCGGTGGCAGTGGCAACGGTAGCGGCAGTGGTGTCCCTGGCGGAGGTATGCCTGGACATGGCAACACGGTGGCAGGCGGGGCAGGCGGCACAGAGCAGCACGCGTCATCATCATCGGGCTACAATGTTCCCTTGGCGCTTGCGGCGGACACGCTGCCACCGGAGGGTGTGCAGTTCCAGTATGCGCCGGTAGGAGGCCTTGGAGGGTGCCCTTGGTGGGGAGCGCGGATTAGTTGCTGGTCGGTCGGTCGGTCTGTCGGTTGGCTGGTTGCTCGGGAGTCCATGACAGCTCGGTAGGATTGGAGGCAGTGGACGCGCTGCATCTTCCACCACCATGCATAGGTGTGTGGCGCCGTGTATGGTTTGCAAAGCCAGGTGACACTGGCACCCGCAT
>NW_003307682.1:11797-12715 GCF_000143455.1 Volvox carteri f. nagariensis | reverse complement strand
CACCTTCACAAAAAAGGGGCTGCCATACACATAATAACAGCCATGTTGTCGACTTATGCCGATACCAACCNTGATTCACTGTACTACTGCACAAAACCCAAGTTATAATCCAAGAATATCACAACATGCTTTCAGCACTAGTTGCAGCAGCATGCATGATGTGAGCTAGCCCTCCAGACCAGCTCCCACCCAACCTGCCTCACACCCAGCACCTGTGGCAGTCAAGCAGCTCCTTATGCTCCCAGAAAGGCATGTACAGAACCTCCGCAGCCTCCTTATCCATCTCCTGCAGGCCGAGGGAGGGAAGGGTGACAGGCCTTCATTCTCGCCTTCCTATTTCATTAGGTTCATTAGGAACGGATACCATAAGGTGGCAACTAATGCACGAATTGTTCTGGATGCTGTGTGCCAGGTGCACAAGTAAGGTCAGTGTATGGTGGTACACCTTCTAGTTCCATCTGAGCCCAAGATGCCTACCTTCATTGTCACATACACGGGTGAGGTCAACAGCACTCTGTGTGCTGCACAGGTGGTGTTTGGTGGCACTGCGTCGGCAAAGTACCTGGCAGGACAAGGTAACGAAATGCCAAGGACAGAATGGGCCCAATGAATGTGCTGGACAAACAGACCACGGCCTATAAGTACATCATCAGCTGTCATGACACATGTATGTATGTATGTATTAGATTACGCTGTGGGCAACGAGACCTGGGGGCCAAAGTCGAAACACATTGTAAGAGTCATACCCATGGCACAACTCAGCCGAACAACCCTGCCTCAGCCGAACTGAGCCGTTCAGCAGCACCTCCATGGGGGAAAGNGTGTTGCAGTGATAATGAGCTCAAAGTGTATTATCAAGTCCCAACTGAACAAAACCCAGCTAGGGCAAAGGCTATTAAGTAAATCCCAACCATCCCC
>NW_003307682.1:9665-11746 GCF_000143455.1 Volvox carteri f. nagariensis | reverse complement strand
GGGCGGGGGGGGGGGCGGGGCCCCGATCTGGCGGCGGCGAAACGCGTTTGTAGAGTGGGCGAACACGATGCATCACGAAATGGTGGTTGAAGAGCAGCCGCCTGGCGGAAGCAGCGCGAGTGGTGGCGGTGGCGGTGGCAGTGGCAGTGGCAACGGTAGCGGCAGTGGTGTCCCTGGCGGAGGTATGCCTGGACATGGCAACACGATGGCAGGCGGGGCAGGCGGCACAGAGCAGCACGCGTCATCATCATCGGGCTACAATGTTCCCTTGGCGCTTGCGGCGGACACGCTGCCACCGGAGGGTGTGCAGTTCCAGTATGCGCCGGTAGGAGGCCTTGGAGGGTGCCCTTGGTGGGGAGCACGGATTAGTTGCTGGTCGGTCTGTCAGTCTGTCGGTCTGTCGGTTGGCTGGTTGCTCGGGAGTCCATGACAGCTCGGTAGGATTGGAGGCAGTGGACGCGCTGCATCTTCCACCACCATGCATAGGTGTGTGGCGCCGTGTATGGTTTGCAAGGCCAGGTGACACTGGCACCCGCATGCTGCCTGGGCTCGCTGCGGGTTGGTCGGAGGCGTACCAGCGGGATGCGGCTGTGTGTTGAGTAACCACTGCTCGAATCCACTTCTATCCATCTACACACACGCATGCGAGGGAAAAGGATGCCACCCCGCCGCCTTCACGCGTCTCAATGGCTACCTGCTCGCCCCGTGATTGCTTACCGCCACATACCCCATCCACTTACCCCCTACCACCACATGCATGGCGAACTGCTGACGAACTGCTGAGCAGGGCGTCTACATCACGTTGAAGCCACCGGCACAAAAAGGCGGCCCGGTTCGGCTGGTCAAGGTTCGCTTCAATCGCAAGATGTTCACGGAGCAGTCTCAAGGCCAGGCCTGGTGGAACATGCACAGGGCGACATTGGCGGAGATGTACGAGCTGACCTTCAACATGGGGAACAAGGTACGTGCAGGCGACCAGTGGCTGCGTGTGTCTGTCTGTCTGTCTGTCTGTCTGTCTGTCTGTCTGACGACAGTGCTTCTGGCCGAGACACGATAATCAGCCAACATTGCACACAGAACAGGGGGCAGCAAACGGATAACCCACAGAAGGCGCCAAAGGTGGAGACTCGAGAGAGGGAGCCGACAATCCAACCAAGGAAAGCGGACCCCCCGGAAGGCCGAGGCCGCCAGTGCGAAGAGGGACCTGCGGGGAGACGGGCCCGTCTATCGCAAGCGCAAAGGACAACACAATAGCTCGGCGACACCTCACCACACCACGTAAGCCCCATCCAGGAACAAAGGAAGGCTGCGCGGAGCTAGTCGCGTCAGTGCCAAGAAAGGCTAAGCCATCGACCTGGGCACGACAGCGGTACGGAAACGCATCAGAATGATCGCACATTCAGGAAAACCGGGAATCAGTGGTTTACATCTAAGTAATCTAAACCTAAGGAGAAGGAGATCAGTCGCGATGCAAGTAGGCAGATGAACAGGGCGTAAATCGCCCACGCACATTGGAGACCGCAGTAAGACGCAAGAGTAGCCAATAAATTTCCCTGTCATAAATGCAAGCATCTTACCGCCGCTCTGGACCCAAGGCTTAAAACTTGCGGACCACCGTCTATGCTTCAGTGAACAATATCTGTCACCTTCACAAAAAAGGGGCTGCCATACACATAATAACAGCCATGTTGTCGACTTATGCCGATACCAACCCTGATTCACTGTACTACTGCACAAAACCCAAGTTATAATCCAAGAATATCACAACATCCTTTCAGCACTAGTTGCAGCAGCATGCATGATGTGAGCTAGCCCTCCAGACCAGCTCCCACCCAACCTGCCTCACACCCAGCACCTGTGGCAGTCAAGCAGCTCCTTATGCTCCCAGAAAGGCATGTACAGAACCTCCGCAGCCTCCTTATCCATCTCCTGCAGGCCGAGGGAGGGAAGGGTGACAGGCCTTCATTCTCGCCTTCCTATTTCATTAGGTTCATTAGGAACGGATACCATAAGGTGGCAACTAATGCACGAATTGTTCTGGATGCTGTGTGCCAGGTGCACAAGTAAGGTCAGTGTATGGT
>NW_003307682.1:8093-9615 GCF_000143455.1 Volvox carteri f. nagariensis | reverse complement strand
CCACCGGCACAAAAAGGCGGCCCGGTTCGGCTGGTCAAGGTTCGCTTCAATCGCAAGATGTTCACGGAGCAGTCTCAAGGCCAGGCCTGGTGGAACATGCACAGGGCGACATTGGCGGAGATGTACGAGCTGACCTTCAACATGGGGAACAAGGTACGTGCAGGCGACCAGTGGCTGCGTGTGTCTGTCTGTCTGTCTGTCTGTCTGTCTGTCTGTCTGACGACAGTGCTTCTGGCCGAGACACGATAATCAGCCAACATTGCACACAGAACAGGGGGCAGCAAACGGATAACCCACAGAAGGCGCCAAAGGTGGAGACTCGAGAGAGGGAGCCGACAATCCAACCAAGGAAAGCGGACCCCCCGGAAGGCCGAGGCCGCCAGTGCGAAGAGGGACCTGCGGGGAGACGGGCCCGTCTATCGCAAGCGCAAAGGACAACACAATAGCTCGGCGACACCTCACCACACCACGTAAGCCCCATCCAGGAACAAAGGAAGGCTGCGCGGAGCTAGTCGCGTCAGTGCCAAGAAAGGCTAAGCCATCGACCTGGGCACGACAGCGGTACGGAAACGCATCAGAATGATCGCACATTCAGGAAAACCGGGAATCAGTGGTTTACATCTAAGTAATCTAAACCTAAGGAGAAGGAGATCAGTCGCGATGCAAGTAGGCAGATGAACAGGGCGTAAATCGCCCACGCACATTGGAGACCGCAGTAAGACGCAAGAGTAGCCAATAAATTTCCCTGTCATAAATGCAAGCATCTTACCGCCGCTCTGGACCCAAGGCTTAAAACTTGCGGACCACCGTCTATGCTTCAGTGAACAATATCTGTCACCTTCACAAAAAAGGGGCTGCCATACACATAATAACAGCCATGTTGTCGACTTATGCCGATACCAACCCTGATTCACTGTACTACTGCACAAAACCCAAGTTATAATCCAAGAATATCACAACATCCTTTCAGCACTAGTTGCAGCAGCATGCATGATGTGAGCTAGCCCTCCAGACCAGCTCCCACCCAACCTGCCTCACACCCAGCACCTGTGGCAGTCAAGCAGCTCCTTATGCTCCCAGAAAGGCATGTACAGAACCTCCGCAGCCTCCTTATCCATCTCCTGCAGGCCGAGGGAGGGAAGGGTGACAGGCCTTCATTCTCGCCTTCCTATTTCATTAGGTTCATTAGGAACGGATACCATAAGGTGGCAACTAATGCACGAATTGTTCTGGATGCTGTGTGCCAGGTGCACAAGTAAGGTCAGTGTATGGTGGTACACCTTCTAGTTCCATCTGAGCCCAAGATGCCTACCTTCATTGTCACATACACGGGTGAGGTCAACAGCACTCTGTGTGCTGCACAGGTGGTGTTTGGTGGCACTGCGTCGGCAAAGTACCTGGCAGGACAAGGTAACGAAATGCCAAGGACAGAATGGGCCCAATGAATGTGCTGGACAAACAGACCACGGCCTATAAGTACATCATCAGCTGTCATGACACATGTATGTATGTATGTATTAGA
>NW_003307682.1:6142-8043 GCF_000143455.1 Volvox carteri f. nagariensis | reverse complement strand
GAAAGGGCATAAAAAAGGAAAAATGTCAAGACGCTTCTACACCAGCACACAGATACAGCACAGTACAGGGGTAACCCACCATTACACCAGGAAATCCGTAGTGCTCNCAAAGGATGAAGGGCGGTGGCGATGGGCTGTGCAGCAGCCGCAACAGCATGTAGTAAAAGAAGTAGCTCTTTCCAATCCCAGGCGTCCCGGTAACTGCAACAAAACACACAAGGGCAAGGGGGTGGCCTTGGTCATCAAGTGAGTGGAGTGAATGATCAACAGCAGCAGGACACAGGCATAGCTTTGCAGAAGGGCTCTGGTGCTTATAAAAAAACTGTCCATGCATTGCTTGTTCTCGAGGGCAATATTCAACTAGAATCCATATTGTTAGAGACCATCCTGGCAAAATGGCAGGTTGGGATAAGTAGAGTCCCTCATACCCGACCCGGTGTGCCAGTAAGGGTGGGTGCTTCATTCAACAGACAGGAGAGGGGCCAGCAGTGTAGCAGGCCAGTGCCAGCCATTAGTCATTTACATGTCTAAAGAACACAAGCTGTCTCCCACCCACTGACTCATGTACATCTCAACCCACATCAAGAACACACAATGGTGCATACAATGATGATGATGCAGTCACCATGTGCATTGGGTCCTAACTGTACACACTGGTAGCCTGGCAGGTAAAAGCAGAGAAAGAGGTGGGCCTCACCGACATGCTTCTTGCTTGTCGACTCGTAGAGGGCATAGAAGAGGTCCGGATAGCACTTCCGAACATACAGCTGGTAGTTTGGGTTGTGAAGTAGGAAAGACACGTCGCCACTGCCCACAGTGAGCAGATTGCCAGCATCCAGCACTGCGACAGTACGCAGTGCAGCAAAGAAGCGTGTGGCACCCTGGTCCAAAGACACTGTGGAAGGAGCTGTGGACACGGGCATTCAATATGCTCAAGAGTCAGAAGGGCATCCAGCCACCAAAGGCAGCAGACAGCTTAGACTAAAAAAAACAAGGATGCAATGCACAGGTCACTAGTACTAGTGACTCAACAGTGGGGTTGTGTTCTTTTGTGCGCAGTAAAGTAACAAACAGTGAGGGGCCGTTCTGATGACCACTACTGCTAAAGCCCCCCACACTTGTACATAACTTGTAACATGTTGTACATAACGTGGTGGGAGATGTGCTTTGTTGCAGCAGTGCTGATGGTGTGGGAGCTAAGCTTGCACTGGCGGAATTGTCAGCACCGCCTGCAGGCTCCATGCCGCATGGACAGTGCTGCAGACCGCAAGTCAGAATGCCCATGCGGGCAAATGGTAACGAAAGCTGGGTGAATTTCGGTGCTGTCTATGATGTTTATCCCCGAAGCGCCAGCAGCCTCAGCAATCCGCCCCACAGCCGCCAGCTTCATGGGGGCACACCGCAAGTCTCCAGAGGCCCCGAGCATTGGCTAAAGTTTAAGGGGTGGCTTCGGGACATGGAGTCGTGCAAATATCATATACGGCTTGCAGGAACTCGAGCGAGAAGGCGGCATCATGCGGCACCCGACTTTGCAAAGCCGCTACAGCTGGCCATAGCGCCTGCTGTTCGCCAGAGTGGCCACCACCACTACCGCCACCACCACCGCCACCACCACCGCCACCACCGCCACCACGGCCACCACAGCCACCACCGCCCGTCAATTTTCCAGTCCGAACGGATAAATAGATTATTAGTCGCGGGAATAAAAGTATTCTTAATCTGTAAGGCGCTGGGGGGGGCTACACCCCCCCCCAGACACCCCCCGATGAGTTACAGTTTAGTTCATACAAACACCGGGTTTGGGGAATGTCACAATACGTGCACACCACAATATCTCCAGATATGCATAATGCACTGCGTCCATGTGTGTGTGTGTGTGTGTGTGTGTGTGTGTGTGTGTG
>NW_003307682.1:0-3153 GCF_000143455.1 Volvox carteri f. nagariensis | reverse complement strand
GACCCCGCGGCTGCCAATGCTGGGGTGGGTCTTGAGGAGATTAAGGCGCACGGGCGGTGGAGGTCCGATGCGGTGCTGGTCTAAATTCACCGGTCCGTAGCTGTGAGGCAGACAGTGGTGGAGCGAATGTGACGCGACTGGGTGGGTGGGGGAATGTTTCGCTGGGTTAGGCGTGGGGCCAAAGTAACCCAAGCGAGGCCGTCGGCTGCCTACTGGTTACCAATGCGGAAGAGCACAGTAGCCCGGAAGGGCCGCACGAAGTAGCATGCGCGCTCTGGCAGGCAGGCTGGGCGTCTTTTCTCCCCAACCATATGTCCACGTCCCCGGTGCCTTGTTCTTGTTAGTCGTACTGTAACGAACGCGTTTGGGTTTCTCGTCCCGGTGTCTTGGTCTGGCTAGCTGCTCAGCCCGGATTTAAAGAAGTACTTTAACTTCGGTTATATGACCTCTCATCCTTTAGCAGACGTTTCCAGATTATCTTGTCAGTTGGGCGATTCCTTGGGGGTCTGCCAGCCGAACCCAGGGGTGCCCCGACCCGAATCGGGCTCCAGCACGCTTGTCACGAACACAACATGCACGCAAATACCACCAAAGCCAGCAATAATAAACTGACTTCTGGACCCTTGAGTACATCGCCTGGACACTGGGAAATAGAGAGGATCAGGGCCCAACGCACAGCCACACCACCAGAACTCCAAACCACCCGCTCACTCCTGCACCTCTAGCCCTCCAATCAGCTTCATCATAACCTCATCATCATGCACACCGCGTTCCACTTAGCTTAGGCGCTTTTCAGTGCCTCACAATAGGCCGCCGCATCCAGCTCGCTCTTGCCATACGTGTAAGTATCCTTCTTTGTTGTATGTTTAGACGGCCCGGCACCGGAGTCGGTCATTTTTGGGGGACTAAACGAGTCAAGGCTGTCGTTTCGCTTTAAATGTGTGTAGGTTTCGGGGCATCAAAAAAGTACAACATCAGAACGTTCTAACCCATTCTAGGCCTGCTCTTCTAAAATTCTAATTAGAAATTATATATTATAATTAGTTATAATTATTCTAACATTCTAATAGAGCTACAGCCCTACCTAAAACCCTAACACAGTAAAAACCCAAATGCCCGACCAGCCACACGCTGCCATCTTGCATCTCAGTTGCGGCGCACCATCTACCTACCTACTAGCTATTTAGGTACTTACCTACCTACTTACCTACCTGCTGCCTTCACACATCCAATCTGGATAAACGATGGCAGCCTGATGCCTTGTGCACAGGCGAAGCTCCCATTACAACCCCCTGTCCGCCAGAAACACGTAACTAAATGTAGGCGCCCATCAGTCGAGGTGTAACCCCGAGCTGCTAGGGCACAGCGACCACTCGAAATGCCCAGAGGGGCGCAAAAGCTATCGCAACAAGAAGCGCAACCAGAAGCGCAAGCACCAGCAAAGCCAAATGCAGGGGGTTGACCCCTTCCCCAAAACTGTCCACGACGTCTGCGGTACGAACGTGAATTGCCATCACGAGCAAGACACAGCCTGCCTGCCCGTCTTTGTATGGTGTCTACATATCTACACCTTCTCCGTACAGTCCCCCCTCCTATTCCCCTCTAACCCCCAACCAGCAACCGCCTAGACAACAGAATGGAAGGTAGTCACGGCTCTAGCTACGCGTGCAACACCACATACAATGTAAGACGTACTGTACTTCAAAACAGAACAGAGGCGCCGCGTCCGAGAAAGAAAGAAAGAAGAGCAAGCAAGAGCCGTGCGACCAGGACGAGCCTCGGATTGAATACAACGTTTGAACCGATACAAGGAACGCTTGTGCAACAAATTCTGAAACAAGTCCAAAGGACGGCGGCAGAAAGGAAATGCAGAGGGGATACAACCACTGGGGTACTGCTCAATTGGTCATTGGTCACCGGACAGGCTGCTGAAGCTGTCCGGGGCTCTCGGAAGGATTGAGCAGCGGCCTTCTGCCTTCTGGTGATACGAGCCGGGGAGTCAGGCCCCGGAGGCGCTAGGCGCCTGCGCCAGTGTGTAAAATCGATATAACATACTGGACGTCAACGGCCGGGCCGTGAAATCTCTCCCTTCTCGTTTCACACCAACAACCCCACAGTTGGAAATCTTTCATCTTCTCGCCTTCTTCGTCCTCCTGCTATGGCTCATTCTTTTCTGGCATAAAAACACGCACACAACACACAGAACGTATTGAGGTTTAAAGCAGGGCCGTTAAAGCCCAGAGTTACAAATCCAGCACTGCAGACCGCAGCACGTGAATAACCCCACGCTGCTACACATATCATCATGACGCTCATGCGCCATTCGGCTGGCGGCAGCCAGGTATTCATGCCGTGAACCCTGCTACTGTCCCCCACATACACCAACCCCCAAGCCACCCGCTGCTGCGTTACCACACGCCTCAATGTGGAAACCTCCCTGCGCTCGACCTACCTACCGATGTATTCTCACCACCCCTACTCCCCATGCATGCCCATGCCTGCGCACACATACACGCGAAGCAGTAACATAGCACAAGCAGTAAACACAAAGCAAGGATGCTACGTGGAACGCGCCGCCACATGATCCGACGTCCAAACCCTGCTATCCTGTCGGGTGGTGACAGTTCCCCCTAGGCAGCGAGTCCGGCGCTGAAGGAGGTGCCGGCTCACCTGAAAATACCTGTCTTGACCTATTGTGCGAAGACAACAATGAGCGTAACAAGGTAAGATAACATATTGGCCACGGAATGCAGTAAGGACCGAAAACCGGAAATCTTTTCATTGCACCGGTGTATAGCCGCTGTTGCAACGCGACCAGGGACCCTCACGACCTGCCAGACGACCCGCCACCAGACTGCGCACGCTGGTGAGAGGGATAGTACGGCTGCGCCGCTGCGGCGGCAGCAGCCGTCGCCAGGGCGGTAGCAGTCGCTGGGTATAATGGCCCTCCACCGCCGCCACCGCCATCGCCACCAACACCAACACCAACACCGCCTGCCGAGCCGCTTCCCCCCGAACCAAATTGCTGCAAGGCAAACACGGGTGACTCTGGGCACGGCTGCGAGGGCGGCCTCGATACGCCTGCATGGCTTGAGCCGCCGCTGGCCGTGCGGCTGCTGTTCCGAGAGTGGTCGCGTCGCTGCGGCATTGCAG